>NW_017670255.1:1522072-1553810 GCF_001879085.1 Nicotiana attenuata | reverse complement strand
AGACCGTACTACTTAACCGTTTAACGGTTAACTTTTCGGACCGTTAAGGTATAGCGTCTTGTATTTGGACGCTATATAGCCTGACGATTCAACTGACATATATAGCGTCCTCATTTCATACGCTATACATATAGCGTTCAAAAAAAAATGCTATACCCTTAATTAAATATCGCCCTTCGTCTTCTTCCCCGACCAGAAACCCTTTCCCCCATTTTTTTTTAACCCCCCTGCTTCTGGTCCCCCCACTGCTCGATTTTTTTTTTAAAAAAAAATTGTGGGCCCCTCTCGTCACACAAAAGGTGAAGAACTTAGGTCCCACATCGTACTGGAGCATTGTATTATTGTGATTTAACTTCATCGTCTTCAAATTTTCACACAAAACACTCACTACATCGAGGTATTTCGATTTATTTTATGTCGAAACTTGTATAATAATGTATATTAGTTGATTGAATGTGTTTCCATGTCGTTTTGTGTTTTATTTGCGAAACTAGTATGTTATATTTATTCGGACTTAGATTAATGTGGTCTAAAATAAATGTAAAATTGAGATTTAATTTTTTATGTTAATATCCGAATTTAGATATTAGTGTTTCCATGTCGTTTTGTGTATTATTTGCGAAACTAGTATGTTATATATATTTTTGTGAATTTTATGTGATTAAAATGTATTTGTTGTTTACATTTAGTTTATTTATTAGCGTTGTAAAATGTATAAACTTTTAGCGTAGTAAACCGTATAGTATTTTAGCGTAGAATCCCTGTAGTTTAAGTTTTCTTATACTGGTAGATGAAGATATATACTTTGTACAATTAAATAATCAAAAATATTGAATTTTACACACACAAATATTCGTGGTAGTTTGGTGCTACTGGGCCTCAAATATCGAGCCTGGAACCCATTAAGAATTTAAATTATAAAACAAACACACACAAAATAATCAAAAATATTGAATTTTACACACATAAATATTCATGATAGTTTGGTGCTACTAGGCCTCAAATTCGAGCCTGGAACCCATTAAGAATTTAAATTATAAAACAAACACACACAAAATAATCAAAAATATTAAATTTTACACACATAAATATTCATGATAGTTTGGTGCTACTGGGCCTCAAATATCGAGCCTGGAAGCCATTAAGAATATATATTTTGTTCAATTAAATAATAAACATACAATTAATGCTGTTGAATTTACAGTTGACGACACGGACACGCCGCCTATACATCCCGGCCCTTACTCTCGTGAGCTATTAGTGCTTCAGGGCGATCATAGGTCCGCCCATATATGGGAGGGAGAGTTACTGTCCCAGACTCTCCGCTCTAGGAGAGTGGACGACCTGTGGGATTTTCTGAGGCACAGAGATCTCCACGAGCATGTAGTCCATCGCCTTTCAGTTCGACAAGACAACACACATAACGTACTATTTGACCACGTTATATATAGACATAACGTAATATTTGACCACGCTATGCTTTGTGTGTTAAATGTTCCGACGGGTACGAAATAACTTTATGTTAGTTGGGCAGCCTTTTCAGTTCGACAAGACAACACACATAACGTACTATTTGACCACGCTATGCTTTGCGTGTTAAAGGTTCCGACAGGTACGAAACAACTTTATGTCATTTGGACAAGACAACACTTATATATAAAAAAACAAACATAATTAAAATTAAATTAATTAGCCTTATGATATTTCAATGTTGTTTCCAGTTCTTCCAAATATATAACTTTTTAAAATATCATTAGAAAAATTGAAATGGAAAAGTTCAACTCATAATTAACAAACATAATTTTATTTTATAAAACTTGCAACATAAACATAGCAACGTCCTATTACAACATAAACTAAGTGATAGTTAGGCATAATAGAAGAAGGACCACCAAGAGCTTGAGTACTTTTGCCACCCAAACCAGCCGAAGGGCATTTTCGACGGTCGTGTCCTGTTTGCGAGCATATACCATATCTGCGCGCATAAACGGTATCACTAACATCCATTTGATTTAGTATACGCATTCTCTTCTTCACCTGTATTCGGTGCAAATAGGACTTGTTACACACCATTTTAAATGGTTCAGGCGGCCAATAATACTCAGCACCCACTGGCTGCAACTGCCCACTATATGTGTTTATGTACTTCGAAACACTATATTGTTGATCAACATAGTTGGTTGCACCTAAACCAACTTGTTGAAAGCACTTGATGGCATGTGAGCAAGGCATGTGGTAGATGGACCATTTTCCATAAGAGCATAACCTTGTAGATTCATTTACAGTATGTACATTATTACCCCGATTTTGATGGATAGCGGCGCGAACTTCAAAACATTTCTTTCGTTATCATACTGCAAAAATGAATGCCAATGTGCTCGCCGTCTGTGTTTCTCAAATATCTTCATCGGCACTAGCATAAATTCAACACCCCTTTCCATCAATGACGTTGCAGCTGCAGACCTTTCAATAAACCTCTCCGCCATCTGCTTGAACGACATCCGCACCATGGCTGTGACATGCAATCCTCTTGCCGACTTCAATAACCAGTTGAAAGACTCTGACACATTTGTAGTAAGAGTTTTCCATCGTCTGCCACCATCCGCATGCAAAGTCCACTTTTCAGGGTCATGTCGCATTAACCAACGATAGGCTGCCTCGTCTTCTTGCCTGATATATTCCATGTGCCTCCAGAATTTATGTTGTTGGTGGTCTGTTGCTGCCATCCACATCAAATCATGCAGATCCTTGTTGGGATATGCCTTCTGAAAATTGGCTTTAAGGTGTCTAACACAGTAACGATGGTAGGCATAAGGTTCTTGCCATGTAGGCAAGTTCTCCACAGAACTTAAAATACCACCGTGCCGATCAGATATTAGACAGATACCGGAACGCTATTTGACAACGTGCTCTTTCAAGTGGTTCAAAAACAGAGTCCACGTCTCTTGGCTTTCATTGGCACAAATAGTAAAAGCTAGAGGAAATATCTGTCCATTAGCATCTATTGCCACGGCTATTCGTAGTTTCCATAGACATGAGTGCCGTCTACGGATATTACGGGCCGACAGTGCAAAAAACCATCAATCGCTGGTTTAAACGCCCAGAACACGTAATTGAATATATATTCTGGTTTACCCTGACTCCGCTCAAGCTTCCATTCAACAACCGTCCCGGGGTTAAACTGCTGCAGTGCAGCCATATACCTAGGCAGATCTGCAAATGACTTATCCCAGTTACCATAGACTATTTCAAACGCTCGTTTGCGCCTGAGATATGCCTTTCTTTTAGTAATGGTATGGCCATGTTCCTGGTAGACTACTATAATGCACTCTTTGATTTTATACCTTATGGACGCTTCGATGTGTGGAATAAGAACAAGAGAAATCAAGTCAATATCCAAGTTGAAGTGATTCCCGTTGAATGTGTCCATTTCGCATGTGTGGGTGGGAATGTATTTACCCACTTTCTACAGACCTGTCTTCTTCTTGCTCGCACGCAACATCCAATGACATGGCCAAAACCACCCGCGACAAAAAACCTTGTATACAACCGGACTTGACTCCCATACCGTCATCTCACGACACTCTTTTACGTTGTGCATTTTACAAGCCCTGCTTAGGCGCGCTTTATCAGGAAAAAGCATGCCCTTTGCCAGCACCGTTGGTCTAGACTCGTCCCACATTGCTGTCCGAATTTTATCAAAATCCCTTGTGAGAGCTTCCACATCCGGCGTGCTTGTCAAGTTATCAAGGTAAGGAATCTCCCTTGAATGAAACGGCACTTAGGACTCGTACACTCTTCGTCTAGGGGGGGGGAGGGGGTAGAGAATACTCTCTCGTCAAATCAGGTCCTTCCTTCTCATCCTCCTCATCACCATCCTCACGAGGAAAGGGTGTCTCGCCTCCAAATTCATCAGCATTGTTGTCGTAATCACTGTTCTCTTCCTCACTCTATGCATCTGCCAGATCCCGATTTAATACGCCGTCTTCGGGCAATTGAGTGAGTACATTTGGTTCAACTTGCTCGTTTTCACTGCACAATCAACAAAATAATAAGATACTAAATTTAATAAATACTTTCCATATAGCTGTATCACTTCACTTACAAGTCGTAATGTGATAAAATTCCATGATGTACATTTTCATTTAGGTGATGGCTCCCGGATGGACCACCATGATCCAACACACCAAAACTGTGCTTGGGTTCATAATTTCTAAAATTCGTATCCGGCCTGTACCCCCTGTTAAATATATGAGCATTAATACAAATTCAATACAACAAAAATGTACATCGTAAATATAAAGGAAAATTGAAGCTTACTACTCGTCTTGTGAATTATGTAAAGCAGGCGGGAATAAGTTTAAGTCAAGGAAAACTCTTTCATCCGGAACCTGTCCGGCATAAACTCCTCCAGAATAAGCACCCGATGACTGGGGGTTATCCGGAACCTGTCCCGCAACCTCATTGTTTAGAACTTCTTCGACCTTGACGTACATATCCATCATTTTGATTACAAGATATTCCCGGTATTCATCCGGAGTCCTCAGAAAATCCCTCAAACTTTCATCATTGTAGATGTTTAACTCCGAGTAAAAAGCAGCCCCTTGCGAAGTGACGGAATACGGATATCTTCCGGTTACTTTGAGTATCACTGAACGTTTCCTCACACCCATTTTTTTGCATAACAACGATATCAATTTATCGTACTCCATTGTAAGTGGTAATTTAATATGACCCTGTGGAGATAACTATACCTTACAGAGTTATTCTCCATCACAACCTCACGCCCCAATATAATGAAACTCTTATTCTACGCTCTTCAGACATTACGAAAAAAATGCTTAAGAATTTAACAACAAGAAAATATTGAATGGAAGTTGGAATTTTTTGTGAACGAATTTTCCTAAAATCCTAACCACTATATATAGGAAATGGCAAGTGGAAATTTTTTGACGTATAGCGTTCTTTAAATAGACGCTATACTAATTTACATTACTGTTATGTCAGTTAAATTATTGGTGGGTCCATAATCAATATATAACATTTTTTTAAACGCTATGTATAGCGTATAAAATCAACACGCTATGCTGTCACGTCAAATGGTCATCAGCATAGCGTATAAATAGAAGACGCTATACCCTAACGGAAAAAGTTACCGTTAAGGTATAGCATCTTCTATTTATACGCTATATATAAATATGTAATTTTTTTTACACCTATTAATGTACTTTGAGTCCAAAAACACAATATTTAGGTTCCGGACTCCTTGATAATGAATCCTGATTGACTGACACTAAAAGTTGATTAGGTGAAAGATGGAGGTGCGTGGCGCCGAGAGAACGGAGGTGATTACTAAACTCGTACTCCCTCGACCAATTGACTTGCCCAAAAGCCACCCCGACCCTATTTTTCTTCCAATTTACTACTGTCTCTTTCTATCTATAGAAAGTAGTATTACTCCACTCACCCAACCATGAACCACCCTTCCTATATATAACCCATTCCCCTTCTCAAAATAATGGTTTTGATGTAACAATTCATTTCCATCCTCACTAGTCACTACTGACGTGCTCTATTTTGTCCACTTTCAGCTGACGCCTATATTTTCGATTTAAAATTAAAATTTAGATATTCAAAAATTATATGAAAAGTACGAATAAGTTACAATTATTTCATGTTAATATGATAAAAAAAGTATTTTAATATATCAGTCAAACTTTACAAAATTTGACTTTCGTCAAGCAAAATATGTCATCTAAATGGAAAAGAAATGCCATATATTATAGCAGCAAAAAATGGTCATCTTGTTGACTTACACTTCTCTTTCCCATGTTCTCTCCTATGGAATTTTTCTCTTTCTTCGTTCATCAGAAATCGACGGCGAGGATCTCTCTGATCATCTTCTTCATCCTTTGATCAAGAAAAAAAGGATTTAGATGTGTGATGCTTTCCAATGATGCAGAATTCTATGCCCTATTTTGCACAGAACAGAAATTTCCAGCTATCTTTCTCTCTCTCATTAATTCAGTGATTCACTTCTCTTAAACACTCCTACTACTATTTAATGTTACTACAGTATTTTTCCTTTTCATTATCTCTGAAATACTAGTACAAAAATTCCTCTATTTTAAATTCCTTGAGATTTGTTTACGTAATCTCGGGAATCTTTAACCAATGCATTACCCATCCAGCTCATTCATATATGTTCTCCTAAACTTTTCTTTCCATATCAATGTACATATTCAAAAAAATACAATCGTTGATTGATCTCTTTCCATCCACTGTTGTAAACACTCTTCTCTTTGACTACCAAAATCAACTTCTGGGCTGGATTTTCAACAATGGGTTGTAGGAATTCGAAGCCAAAGGTATGCCAAAAATGCAAGACACACTATTCTCCAGTGCACCGAAGCTACTCTACGTATAAAAATCTTCCTATTGATACTAACACTAATGGTAGCTTTCGTCTGGTCTCTCTCACTTCCTCAACATTAGGATCTCTGAGGCTTGATCCACTGAACAATAGTATCAAAGATAATCATTCGTTGTTCGAAAAAGGTGGCAGCGATGAAGGGAAGATTTATGAAGAAGAGTTCGAAATGGGGTTGATTGAGGCAAAGATATGGTCCCAAATGATCAATGAGAAAATCTCCAAAGTGGTTCCTAAGACGCCCATTACAACTCCTCCTGGCGAGCCGGAGAGTGTCAATGTTTGGGAATTGATGAAAGATTTGGAAGATATTGATCCTCTTAAATCGCCTCATCATCTACGTAGCTTTTCTTTCCATGTCTTTCCAGATCCTTATGATCATCGGCTTACTCCCAGACTGAAATCGTCAAACTATGAAGTAAAAGAGTATAAATTGGTGCAACATGGTAAAGACAAACTGGTTGTTTACTTCACAAGCCTAAGAGGGGTAAGGAAAACATACGAGGACTGTTGTCATGTTCGGATGATTTTGAAGGGATTAGGTGTTAAGATTGACGAAAGAGATGTATCGATGCATGCATGGTTCAAGGACGAGTTGAGAGAGTTATTTGGAGAGGAATATAGTGGTAGGGGTTTGCCTAGGGTATTTCTGGGGAGAAAATACATTGGTGGGGTTGATGAAATATGCAGAATGCATGAAGATGGGCAGCTTGAGAAGGTAGTAGAAAGCTGCGAAAAGGCAGAAGATGGAGTTTGCGAGGCCTGTGGAGATATGAGGTTTGTGCCATGTGAAACATGCTATGGGAGTTGTAAAGTATATTATGAAGCAGAGTATGATGAAGAAGATGAGTGTGGCTTCCAACGATGCCCAGATTGTAATGAGAATGGACTAATACGATGTCCAGTTTGTTGTGATTAGATTTCATCAGTTTTATGGTGCTCTCAAGTTCAGGTGCTTGCTGTGGATTCTCACATGACCAGCTTTGTATTACATAGATAAAGATGGGCGGCCAAGGTTAGCCTAAACTAATAGGTACAAGCGAATCTAACGCGGTTTTTACGGGTTCAACGGAACCCATTGCTTTCCTCTCTATGTATACATATGCAAAAGAACTTAAAATATGTACATATAATAAGATCATACGCATTCTAAACCCAGAGACTCTAGATCTTGAACTCTCTGCTGATGGGCAAGGTTCAAGCACCAAAACTGAAACTGCCAATGGCTTTTGCAGCATTTGGCAGAAATCGGAGCCCAGTTTGTTTGATGGATTACGAAGCTGTACTAAGCAGAGGCAACTTGACAGTAGTTGAATCATCTGGATAATAAATACTAGTACCTTAAAGTAGTTCTGAGGATTTTAAACCAAATGAAAGTAACAATCTCTTCCCCCATTTTTCCCACTCTAATGTAGTCTGATCTTTCTCCGGACACCGCGGATAGCTGGAGCTTAGTGTTCCGGGCTGTCCTTTTCTTTTTAGGACTTGCAATTCTAGGCACAATCAAAGCAGTAGTGTGCTTACAACTCCACAATGAAGCAAGTTAACTTTGCCAATAGCACGTATCATTAAAGAATGACTAATACCAGCTTACTGAAAAACATGACATCGATTATCAACTTGCAATGCAGGCAAGCGTATTAGTTACTCCACATTGTACTTCCACGAGGAAAAGAAATCAAATCGATTGATTGCAAAATATCAACATGTTACCACAATGTATTAATCATATTTAGATCATGTAGCCCACTCTCATTTGAACACCGCAACTACTTTATCTAGCTAAAACTTTTAATATTCACATTCATGTAAAATCTTAGGTCTCCATGAAAAGCTTAAACCTTGGAACAACTCCATATTGGCAATGTTGCGTCAACCCTATTTACCTCTTTAGTCCATTTGCAGAGGAACTGTTTCTTTTTTTACACCATTATTACCCAAGTCAGCAGCCACCTTGGCAGCCTGATTCAGAGCATCTGAAACCCAAAGAGCTCCCTTGGAGAAGTAACTACTGTTAACCACAGTAGTTGCAGCAGCGACGGCTGTTTTCCCTGTAAAAGACACAGCGGACATGGTAAGTTCAGAAAGATGGTACTTCTCGTCCACGGATTTAACAGTCTCCATGCCAGACTGAATTCGATCAGTAAGCCCCACTCTCTTGCTGAGGTCTGCCACCTTTGCTGCTGCGGTGGATGAGACCTGATATGATTCATCAAATGCTTTGGCTTTGGTTAGCGCATCCTTACTTAGTTCATATCCCTTCACTATCATGGTTTCAACTACGTGCTGTGCCATGGTCACAGCTTCTCCAGGAGTTGAAACGAACTCATTTGTATGAGTGACCTGCTAGTTTACAGCATAATTTCAACAACAACATCAGGAAAGCTGCAGCATAAAGAAATCCCCTTGAAAGTGGAAATAGGGGAACAAAAAATAAAAGAAAGACTGTTTGGGAGGAGAAGTGGGTTGGTAAAGAAGTGCTTTGTTCTGACATCTCAACAGACATACTTCTGCCAATAGAGTTTATAGCTTTCCGAGTGAACTTTTCCCAAAACAATTAAAAAGAATCAACCTGATCTTTTGGAAACTAAATTATTGTGACAATACAGAAATACTTTTACCAAGACAAGGATAACAAAAGGAAATGAAGACCAGTAAAGCTTATACTCCCTTCGGTTCAATTTATGTGAACCTATTTCTTTTTTAATCCGTGCCAAAAAGAATGACCCCTTTCCATATCTAGAAACAATTTACCTTTATGCAATGATTTATAGTCACACAAAATATATGTACCTCATTTTACACCACAAATTCAAAAATCTTTTCTTTTATCTTAAACTTCGTGCTCAGTCAAATAGGTTCACATAAATTGAAACGGACGTAGTATTAACCAAGTATCCTCAGCTCTAGAGCTCAACGAAAAACTGCTATGCATGAGGAGATCAGTTCACAAACTGGATACTCTTTGCCGTGTGAGCTGTCTCCTCGCAGATAAGTCCTTAGGCGCTGTCTCCTATTACTTTAACCATGAATTATATAAAATTTATTTACATTTAACCTCATAGACAAGCAATAAGAGAGTTGATTGTCCAGAAAAAACAAGGCAATCTTTAATTAAAAAGGAGATCAAACGCAAAAAAACTACCGAATAGCTGCTTCCATTCTCCACCTTATCCCTAGAGTTATTCCAAGGATCATATTCATCTATTTGTGCTTCCAAGCGAGATACACGAACACATTGATCTAATATAGTGGATCCCTGAATCAACATGAACAAAGTTAAGAATTTATCTGACACATAATATCATGTATAAATTTAGTGAATGTATAGCAGCTAAGAAATAATTCTAGCACTTATATTCGATGTGCATATGTATAACTAAAAATAGAGAGAACAAGAAAAGGAAGAAGAAGAGCACAAGGATAGCACACAGAGCTATTTAAAAAGAATTTCCAGAGTTGCACAAGCTGTTAATTTATGTTCAGCTAGTAATCAAAAGGCTAGTACACTTACAAGTGGAGAAAAACGAGAGACAAATCTGAATTAGAAGTTCAAACAATATAAAGCAAATTGACGTCTAACTACTTAGGAATTATAAATACAAATACAGTATTTTTTTTGTTGACGCTTCTAAAAGAGGAGTTTAGCAAGCTACTGCTAGCTCCTATTTTGGTAGGTAATTGACTACCTCTCTCTGTTAAAACAGAGAATTTAAAAGCTTTGAAGGATATAGTAATAAGAAACCTAACAGACATCATTCCGAGATTTTACTGGTTAATTTTAACTTTTACAAAAGTTGCTGAAGACAGATCCTATTGATGTACATCTTGGTGGTATCAGAAGTATAAACTTGACCCAACGGCACGTAAACATGCAGCATTAAATATTTTACATAATTTGCCCCCAGGGCCTAGCTCAAGTGGCAAAGGGTGGTGGATTTGTGTCTTAGGTCACAAGTTCAAGCCCCCACACCATGCAAAGCAAAGCCTGGTATTTAAGTGGAGAAGGGTAGAGGGGCGGGCCCATTATCCACCGAGTTTCGAAGGCTGCGGTTGGTCCAAAGGATCGGCCCCAGACGGATTTCTCGGTCATCAAAAAAAAAAACAAAATATTTTACATAATTCACCTTGCAGTTTATTTCTGCTACATAGAACTATCCTAATAATGGAGTAAAGCAGAAACTTACAATATAGCAGTTTCAAGCGCATAAGAATCTTTGAACGTAACATAGGCTATAGAAGCATGTTCGCTCATCATGCAGCATTAAATATTTAACAAAATTCACCTTGCAGATTATTTCTGCAAAATAGGACTATCCTGACAATGGAGTAAAGCAGAAACTTACACTAAGTAATATAGCAGTTTCCAGCGCATAAGTATCTTTGAACGTAACATAGGCTATAGAAGCATATTCGCTCAATCTGCATTCAGTAAAGGCAACTATTAAAATCAGGAAAGGGTAAACATCGTCCAGTTTTTTGATACAACTAATTAATGAAAGCATCAAGCTATCTGTCTCTGTTCCTTTCTTTAAAGTTTAAACATTCTACTGACTAATAAAGTCTGGGATGCCTTATAGTGAGTATCAGGACATTGACAACATATCCTTCGCTGGACACAAGAGGCACATGCACATGGGTTTGCTAATATCGAACACTATCAGAGGCATGACCTTGTTCTATCTACTGCAAACGTCTCAGAAATTTCAACCATAATAGAAACACATACTCTCTTCGTGACATTTCGATATTCGATATATTCAGAAGAAGTAACAGGGGCAAAAAGTGGCAAGATGTGTCTTATTTGACATACTTCGTAAGACACAATTGCAGTAGGCCATGCAAACATAATAATATTGATTAGGTATTCAGCCAGTAACTCTTAAATTATAGAGACAAATTAAATCACCAAGAAAAAGTTTACAGCACCAACAATAATCAGCTCGAAATCACAACTATGCAGTAGCAGAAATTGCAGACTCAAAACGAATGAAAAGCTACCTGATGATCTCTACTTGTTCAATTTCACCACAGTGAGAGAAAAAATCATAGACATCTTTCTCCGTAGCTTTGGGAGAAAGACTTGTGACTTCCGCAGTGTAATGACCCAGATACATGGATATAGACACAGTTCAAACTCCCAAAATAAAGGTGAATTAACCTGATTAAATCAAGAATACAAATCATTGAGAGCTTCTGAAAGAACTGATATGAGCGAAACATAAAAGTTAAACAAAGTCCATTAATATCCATCACCACATTAATACTTGTTAATTCATGGGTAATGAAGGCCACATTTAAGGGAAGGAATACTGCAAATGCTAAACTTCCATATTTGCAGATACTAGTTTCCTACGAGTATTCGCAAATGCTGACTTTCAATATTGAATTTTAAGTGAAATATAAAAGTATTCGTCTGGAGGTACAATTTAAGTGAAATACTAGTTTTCCTACCATCATAAATCTTCAAGTTTTTTTCTAAGCAAGTTCATCGCCAAACACAACATCAACTTCCAAAAACTTTTAATCAAATTCAATTCAACTATTCCTTTTTCTTTTCAAAATTGTCCAAATGCCTACTAAACAATTTGACCTTGAAGAGAAATTCGGCGCTCTAACAAAAGCATAGATTTTCTAAATCTCATACAGTCATATTTACACGAAATATTCACGAAAGAAATCGGAAGGTGAAAAGTTCATAGAATTGGAGATAATGCATATTAGGGTAAAGCGAAGGGATTTCAGTACCAAGAATCCGTACCTTAAAAGGAGGAACGATTGAATTTACAAATGCATATAGAGTTGAATAAACAAACAGAAGAATATTTAATGGAATTGGAATTTACGCATTAAAAATGATACGAATCAGAATTTACCTAATAATGTGGTCAACGGAATGTAGCAAGGGCCAACTGTTTGCTTGCGAGTTGCGGCCTTTAAAAGGGCTCTACCTGTTGGCATCTCTGACGCACAAATGCAGCCGTGATGCAATCAACTCTTATACTACAGAAATTCTATACAGTAGTATACCTCTTGTATTTTAAAATAAAGCACTTATGTCCCTATATTATTTATGGATATATTCAATATAAATATTAACTTGAGTGATATTTTCATTTTGCTAAGGTGAATAATTAGGTTACAGTCCAAAAATTATGTGTTTAGTTATATGAAATTTAAGACGGACGATAAACATTTATTCAATAATAGATGATAAACATAAACATGTACCTTTCAAAACATTTAGGCCTCATTTGTTTCTTTTTTAAGATCAAGACGTCTGAATCTGAATACACATCCGAATATCAAAATGTGTATTAAGATTAAGACATCTGAATCTGAATACAAATCTAAATATATTAAGATGTATATTAAGATCTTAATAGAAATAATTAAGACTGTTTGATTTTTAACATTTGAATGTACAAAATTTATCTTTATTGAAAATTAATAAACATAAAATTCAAATGAAATACTAACTAATCTAAAATTCTATCAATAAAATATATAGTTTTTAAAAATACGATAGTTGTTGGTGGTGAGGGCTAACGGGTGAATTGCCGACTAGAGGCGGTGGTTGGTGGTAGTTTTGGTTGATGATGGTGGTTCATGCTAGTAGCTACTAGTGATTGGTAGTAGTGGCGATTATGATTGAAGACGGTGGTAGTGGGTGCTGATAGTTAATAATGGCGGGTGGTGGTAGTAGTTGTGACTAATGAAGGTGGTGAGTTGGTGGTGGTAGGTTATAATGATGGGCAGTACCGGCTGTGGTTGTTGATGGTGATGGGATGGTCAGTTGAGGTGGATGAGTGTTGATTGTGGGTGAGAATGATTATAGTGGTCGGAGTGGTGGGGATAGTGGGTGGTGATGGTCGATAATGGTGGCGGCTATGATTGAGGATGATAGTGGCATGGTGGTGGTGGAGGTGGTGGTGGTGGTTGAGTATGGTGGTGGTGGTGGCATGGTGGTAGTTGATAATGGTAGGTGTAGCGGCAGTTTATAATGAATATGTGATAGCATCTTAATGAAATTAAGTCTCTGTTATAGATCTTAATCATACAGGCCTATTCAGACCCAACAAGTGGTTGTGAAGTAAAAAAAACAAACATACTTAATGATTAAGATCTGAATAATTAAGATTTTAGACTTTAAAAACAAACGCACTTAAGATTTGAGATCTGGATGATTAAGATTCAGACCTCCATCAAGTGCAAACAAATTTTTTTTTTTGTGTATAAGAAAAGGAATCTTAGAATGGAAAAACTATTACCCATTATATAATAGAAAAATGAACGACATCCAACTTGGTAAATTTACAGATAATTTGAAGTGGAATAATAAATACTAGCAAACACGAGAAATTCTACATAGTAAAATATTATAATTTAGAAAATACAAATTGTGTAGGTGTTTAACATCCAATAAAGTTATTAATATTATTGGTATCTTATTAAGTGATTTGTGAGTGATTTCCCATTTAAGGCCTCATTTGTTTGCACTTAATGCAGGTCTGAATCTTGATCATTCAGATCTCAAATATTAAGTGCGTTTGTTTTTAAAGTCTAAATCTTAATTATTCATATCTTAATCGTTAAGTGTGTTTGTTTTTTTACTTCACAACCACATAATAGGTCTGAATAGGTCTGTATGATTAAGATCTATAACAGAGACTTAATTTCATTAAGATGCTCCATATTCATTATTAACTACCGACACCGCCTACCATTATCAACTACCACCATGCCACCCACCACCACCATACTCAACCACCACCACGATCATCCTCAATCATAGCCGCCACCATTGTTGACTACCACCATCCACCATCCTTTACACCATCATTCTCAACGACAACCAACACTCCACCTCGGCTACCACAACTAATCACCCCATCAGCATCAACAATCATAGCTGGCACTGCCCATCATTATAAACTACCACCACCCTCCACCATCTTCCTCAATCACAACTACCACCCACCACCTATCATTATTAACTATCACCACCCACAAACCACCATCCTCAATCATAATAGCTACCACTACCGATCACCACTAGCTACTGCCCTAAACTACCACCATCAACCAAATCTACCACCAACCACCGCTTTTAGTCGGCATTCACAAGTACTATTGTTAGCCATCACCATCCGCAACTATCATATTTTAAAAAACTATATATTTTATTGATGGAATATCAAATTAATTAGTATTTTATTTAAATTTATGTTTACTAATTTTCAAATAAAGGTAAATTTTATACATTCAGATGTTAAAAATTAAATAGTCTTAATCATTTAGTATTCAGATCTTAATACACATCTTAATATTCAGATTCAGATGTTTTAATCTTAATACACATCTTTGATATTCAGACGTGTATTTAGATTCGAGATTTTGATTAGTTATATATAGCCATACAGATACTTTTGACTTATTTTAAACCATAAATTTTAAAAATCATCATCACTTCTTAAATTTATCATTAAATCAAACTCCCCATATAAATTGGGATGGAGGGATTAATAAGTATATATGTGAATTAAAGAAACCAAAGAGAGACAATGTTAGGTGAGCTCGTGTGAGAGTTTTTTAGTGTGAAGTTTTAATAAAATAGAACATCAATACCTCATAGTGTCACGACCCGGAATTCCACCCTTGGGACCGTGATGGCACCTAACATTTCACTTGCCAGGCAAGCCAACATTACCAAAATTACTTAACCAGTTTTAATAATTCAAATCAAAATATTAATGATAATAAACTGTACTAATTTGAAATAGGTTAATAAAATACCAGACGACGAAATCTAAACATATCCCAGAATCTGGAATCACGAATACATGAGCATCTAGATTGCTACAGATAAAGTTTGAACAAAATACAACTGTTTGAAACTAAATAAATAGTAAGGATAGAATGGAAGGGGACTTCAAAGTTGCGGATGCCGTGCAGCTATACCTCAAGTCTCTGAAAGCAGCTGAATCCGAGCAATCTCGCTACGCGTCATTGGGACCAATACCGGTATCTACACAAGAAGTGCATAAATGTAGTATGAGCACAACCGGCCCCATGTACCTTGTAAGTGTCGAGCCTAACCTCGACAAAGTAGTGACGAGGCTATGACAAGTCACTCACAAATAACATGTATGGAATAATAATAACTGAAAAGAAGGAATAGAAATAAAGTAATAAAATCATATAAACGGACCCGAAGGTCAACTACCAGAGAAGCCAGAACAACAAAGTCTCAAGTCTCATATTACAATACTGAGGATAACTCTAAAATCTCAAACAATTACAATATATCAAATCCGTTGCGGCATGCAAATCGATCCCACCATATCACCATCTGTTCATATCATAATCCATCCTTATTCCTTCATATCATTTCAATACCGTTGCAGCGTGCAACCCGATCCCCAAATAATTTTAGATTAGTAACATAAACAACTCAACAACAATATTTACAAAATATCAACTCAAAAAAGGTGAAATGTACAGAACAATAAAGAACCACAGTAAATGGAGAATATCCAATATCTCGAAATCTCAAACTTTACCAATTTATCAGTATAAAACAGTTAAACGGCTCACATAAGTGCAATAATATAATAAAGTGCATAAAATAATATAAAACAATAAAATCATGTAAACATGTGACAATTAAAATATACAATTAAGCCAAATAGAAACATGTGGCAAATAAGCAAAAATCGTGCGAGAAATAAACAAATTAAGGCAAGTAACAATTAAATGACAAGTAACTAGTATAGCATAGATGTCAAGTAAAAACATATAACATTTAAAGCATATAACAGGGAATATATGAAGACATGAAATAAATATCTCAAATCCCGCATGCTATCCCATGACGGCGCATATACACTCGTCACCTCGTATATATTTCGCTTCCCCATATAAATTCACATAACAAATAATTCAATAAGTCCTAATTCCTTCAAGTCAAGGTTAGAAGCAACACTTACCTCACTCCACGAACAAATCAATCAATCAACCATGACGTCTTTTGAACAAGCCTCCAAACCAACCAAATCTAGCAAATTTTCGATCAGACAATTTAAAATAAGCTTTAGAAACCACTCATTAATGAAAAAGGTTCAATTTTAATCATTTTTGAAAACGTCAACAAAAGTCAACCTCGGGTCCGCTCGGTCAAAACCCTATATTCGGACCAAAACCTGATTGCACATTCACACCGAGCTCGGTTATGTGATTTGTTTCGAAATCCGGCCTCAATTTGAAGTCTAAATCTTAATTTTATAAAATTTTCAATTTCTACCCAAATCCCAAATTTCTACCAAAAAAATCTTAAATTTGATATTGAAATCTCATGAAAAGTAATGGGGAATTGAAAGAAAGTGGATCAGAATTGCTTACCAATGATTTTGGGAAGAAAAAATCCTTAAAAAATCGCATCTAGAGTGGTTAGAGTTGAGAAATGGTATAAATGAGCTAAGTCATAATTTTCCCCTCTTTTATCCAGTTGCATATGTCAAGACCCAATTTAGGATCATGACCGGTACTTAGAAGCAAGTGCTCCCAAGAAAGCCTTATCGGTATTTTACAGAAAAACGGACAGAGTTTCCCCTTTTTTGGACTATCCAAAAAAAATTCTATCTCAAAATCAACAACCAACCATCCTAATATCAAACCAACCAACCAACAACTTATCAATTTACAAAAACAAGTCTCCGCCATCAATAATCAACCCACTAACAATCAGAAATACTAATTTATCTTCAAATTAGATAAAGAAAACGCAGTACTCAACATAAGTCTATAATAACGAAAGAATACTTATGACACTAAATGAATGACTATGGAGCGAATCTAAGAGTTCAAAGAAAAGACCATAACAATAAATAAAAACTCTGCCCACGCGAACAAGTGCGAGGCTCACCAAGAAATATTAACTTGTGCGCTCTAATTAACGAAATCTTCGGCTGCGTTAACTGCTGTCTCTGGAAAAAAATAGCGGGGAGTGAGTCGCTAGCTTAATGAGTAATAACACTTAACCACAACCATTTTTATTGGGGGACAAGTCAGAAAACATGCTAGTATATCAACATAAAATATTTTAAGAATGCCCTTTCGAAAGGGCATATCATTTCTTATCAAATCATGTAATTTTATTTCGGTAACGGCAAAAATATCTATTAACAACGAGGATATTTAAAACAATATAATCATCTCAAATAATCATTTCGGTATCATATCGAGTAAAGGACTTGTCCCACATGCAATTTCAAAGCATTGGCAGCACGCTTATTTTCAAAATCATATATAAACCATGCAGGTTATGAAAATACAAACTGCGGAAAGGTTACTACTCACAGTACTCATGTCAAAATACCAAACTCGTCACCTCGAGCGATCTGTACGACTTTCTTCAATCAATCTATAATCACATCAACATCGATCTCATGTTAATTCTTTGATTAAGCTAATTCATAGCTAATTGAGAATACACAATCTCAGGGTTCACGTTTTACTCTCACTTTGCCGTATTACATTTACCCATGCTATAAATAAATTTATTTTGAAACATGAATAATTCAACTAGTCTATGATTATCAATTTCAGTCTATTCATCTAATTATTCCCTCAAAAATTTCGTATTATCATGCTTGCTCAAACAAAATAATCTCACTGCCCATAAATGTTGATTCTTTTTGATATATTTAAGTTTAATATTCAATGAAATTAAATAAGCCAATGAATATGTACAAAGCTGTAAAAGAATTTGACCTTGGCTAATCACAATTTTTCTTAAGCGTGATGTTCTCTCTGTTTCACAAGTCCCCCCTTTCTTTCCTTAAGACTTGTTAATTGTTGGTCCTTTTTCTTTCGAGGAGAATAGATGCCTTTTTCCCTTTACTGATTCTATGATATTGCAAAGAATCTCTTGATTTCACTCAAATCCTTTTTCTCTATTGTCTGTTGCATACCCTTTCCCCTTAACCCCTTTTTTTTTCTTTTATTTTTGCCAGATATTTATCTAGTGTGCTTCAACCCTTTTATTTATCTCACTTCCCTTTTATTTTTTTTATTACTTTGCTATATGAACAATGTGTCCTTGTTTTAAAATTATGGAATATTACAGCAGATGTCGCAATTGCGATGTCTTGTTGGCAATTGCGAACACCGCAAATTTGAAGCACATGTCGCAAATGTGAACTGTGCATCAGAAGCCCAAATGTTGCAAATGCGAATAGTCCCCCCTTCACAAATGCGAAGCTGACTCAAGTCACCTGTGATCGCAAATGCAACCACTATCTTCGCAAAATTGACCTATGATAGTTCGCAAAAGCGACCTATGACAGTTCGCAAAAGCAAACCCATTCCCAGGTCTTGCTCACAAATACGAACTTTCGCAAAATCAAGGCTCGCACAGACACCAGAAGCTAACTCTGCACCACTAGTCCTTATACTATCCAAACTCATCTGAAATATGTCTGAAACTCACTCGAGCCCCTCAGGCTCCAAACTAAACAACTAGACAAGTGTAATAATATCATACGAACTTGTCGCGCGATCAAAATACCAACATAACATCTAAAACTACAAATCAAACATCAAAACGAATAAAATTTCAAAGGAAAACTCAAGAACAACTAGAATCACAACTAAGCGTCTGAATCATATCAAACCAACTCCGATTTGCACCAAATTTTGCAGACAAGTTTCAAATAGCGAAACAGAGCAATTCCAATTCACAAAACCAAAACCCGAATCCGTTAACCATAAAGTCAACCTACAGTCAAAACCCATAAAATTTCAAAACTTTCAAATTGCGAACTTTCGGCAAAACAAGTCATATTGTAATGACCCGACTGATCGTTTTGAGAAATCGCATCTGGTTCGGCAGTTTGAGGTCATGAGTAGATTCACACAGTGTATTATGACTTGTGTGCATCATCGGTTCGGGTTTTTGAGGAGTTCGAAAAGGATTTTTAGGAGTGACTCTCATTTGAGAAGCTCGAGTTGGAAGAATTGACCAAGGTCTGACGTTTGAGTATTTGACCTCGGATCGAGGTTTTGATGGTTCTGGTAGGTCCAGATAGTGCCCATAAATGGTGCTTCTTTTTTCATATATTTAAGTTTCATATTCAATGAAATTACATAATCCAATGAATACGTACAAAGCTGTAAAAGAATTTCACCTTGGCTAATCACAATTCTTCTGAAGCATGATATTCTCTCTGTTTCGCAAGTCCCCCGTTTCTTTCCTTTAAGACTTGTTAATTTTTGGTCCCTTTTCTTTCGAGGAGCATAGATGCCTTTTTCCCTTTACTGATTCTATGAGATTGCAAAGGATCTCTAGTAACCCGTTTTCTCTGTTGTCTGTTGCATACCCTTTCCCCTTAACCCCTTTTTCTTCTTTTATTTTTGCCAGATTTTCATCTGGTGGGCTTCAACCCTTTTATTCATCTCACTTCCCTTTGTGTTTTTTTCTTAGTTTGCTAAATGACCAATGTGTCCTTGTTTTAAAATTATGGGATACTACATCCTCCCCACCTTATAAAAATTCGGTCCCCGAATTTAACTCAAGTACGTACCTGTAGACTGAAATAAATGGGGGTACTTCGCTTGAATATCTTTTTCTACTTCCCAAGTAGCTTCTTCAACTGTATGATTTTTCCATAAGACTTTCACGAACACAATTTCTTTTGACCGTAGCTTTCGTACTTGCTTATCAACAATAGCCATCGGCTCCTCCTCGTAAGACAAATTCTCATCAAACGGTATAGTAGGTGCTTCAAGTACCTGAGAGGAGTCTGATATATATTTTCTTAACATTGATACGTGAAATACTGTATGAATAAAAGACAACTCAGGAGGAAGTGCTAAACGATATGCCACAGCTCCCACTCGGTCTAGTTACTCATACAGTCCAATAAACCTGGGGCTCAACTTGCCTCTTTTTTCCAAACCGCATCACACCTTTCATAGGGGAGACTCGTCGGAACACTCTGTCTCCAATTGCGTACACTAAGTCTCTTCTTCTCTTATCCGCATAAGAGTTTTTTCTGCTTTGAGCTATATACAATCTCTGTCTGATCAACTGGACCTTGTCAATAGCTTCTTGTACTAAGTCGGGTCCCAATAAGTTAGTCTCACCAGCTTCAAACTATTAGATAAGCAAATTCAAACAATCCGGTGCCATTTTAATACTGGACTAGAAGCTATTGTTGTAAGCAAATTCAGCTAAAGGTAGATAAGCATCCCAACTACCTCGAAAATCAAGAATGCAAGCTCTTAACATATCCTCTAAGATCCGTATAGTACGTTCAGACTGCCCATCTGTTTGTGGATGAAATGTAGTACTAAGATCTACTTGTGTACCCAATGCTTCTTGGAAAGATTTCCAAAATCGTAAAGTAAACTGTGATCCTCTATCAGAGATGATGAATACTGGAACTCCATGAAGTTGGACAACTTCATTCATAAATATTTGCGCATACCTCACTCCACCATATATAGTCTTCACTGGAAAAAAGTGTGCTAATTTTGTCAATCGATCTACAATCACCCATACAGAGTCATAACCTCTAAGGGTTCATGGTAGCCCGATGACAAAATCCATAGTAGTTCTTTCCCATTTCCATTCTGGAATCTCAATTTGTTGTAATAGTCCTGCGGGTCACTCATGCTCAGCCTTGACCTGCTGACAAGTCAAATGACTAGAAACAAAGTTAGCAATATCTTTCTTCATACCTTCCCACCAATAACATTGCTTTAGGTCATGGTACATTTTTGTGGATCCAGGAAGTATAATGTATCTAGTGTTGTGGGCTTCTTCAAGAATAGCATGTCTCAACCCATCTACGTCTGCTACACATAACCTATTGCCCATTCGAAGAACACTGTTACTTTCAACAATCATATCTTTACTTTTACCAGTTAAGGCCTCATCTCTGTATTTGCATAATCGCTCATCCTAATATTGGGTGCCCTTAATACGGTCAGCTAATGAGGACTTAGCCTGAACACAAGCCAACAATGCCTTTGAATTTCTGACACCGAATCTAACGCTTGTACCCTCTATTCTATGCATATCTTTAACCAAAGGTCTCATTGTGGGAACTATATGTGTCAAACTTCCCATAGATTTTTTGTTCAATGTGTCAGCCACAACATTGGATTTCCCAAGATGATACAAAATAGAACAGTTATCGTCTTTAAGTAGTTCCATCTGCTAGGGGTGGGCATCGGTCGGTTCGGTTCGATTATGAATATTATCGGTTTAGCATATCGGTTATCGGTTTACAAATTTGATAAACCGATAACCGAACCGATAAGATATCTATTATCGGTTATCGGTTAATCGGTTGTCGATCATTATCGGTTTGGTCATCGGTTTACCCGATAAGATAACTCAATCTAGAGTTAAGCAAAAAAGAGAAGACAATTCACTGGAGTTAAGCAAAAAAGAAAAGAATTCACATATAGTATACTACCCATTTCTGCATTCTGTCTAGTAGAAATTAAAAGCCTAATGTATAAGACTAAAGATTTATGTTAGGAGTAACTAGTAAGGTCTATGAAGAATGAAGATGAAGCACTTGAAGAGTGCGACTGAGAAAAAATAAGAGAGAATGAACTGAAGCCCTAGCATATGTATATACTTAAGGGTAAAGTCATAATTTTATTAATTCTTATTGGGTTATCGGTTAACCCATTAACAAAATTGGCAAACCGAAGCCCGAACCGATAACCCAATAATGAAAAAATTCTACACTGTTACCAAACCATTAACCTAATAACCCGATACCGATAACCCAATAAACAATTAATGGTTCGGGTTATCGGTTTTACCCGATATATGCCAAACCCTACCATCTGCCGACGCTGCCGAAGATTCAGATCTCTCTGCTGAAAGATATACTTCAGACTTTTATGGTCATTATAAATCTCACAAGTTTCGTCGTATAGGTAATGCCTCCAAATTTTTAGAGCAAATACCATTGCAGCCATCTCCAAATCATGTGTAGGATAGTTTTGCTCGTTCTTTTTCATTGTCTCAAAGCATAAGCTATAACGCGACCATTTTGCATGAGAACACATCCTAATCCCACCCTTGAGGCATCACAGAACACCGTAAATCCTCCAGAACCTAATGGTAAGGCTAATATTGGTTCTGTTGTCAAACATGCTTTGAGTTTTTGAAAGCTCCGCTCACATTCCTCTGTCCACTGAAACTTTGTATTTTTTTTGTGTTAGCTTAGTCAGTGGTGTGCTATTCTGGAGAAATCCTGAACAAAATACATGTAATAGCTTGCTAAGCCTAAAAAGCTGTGAATCTCTATAGGAGAAGTAGGTCTGGGCTATTTTTGCACAGCTTCTGTCTTCTTAGGATCTGCCATAATTCTGTCTTTGGATACAACATGTCCCAGAAATGACACTAATCTAGCCAAAATTCACACTTTGAGAACTTAGCATAAAGCCGATGTTCTCGCAATGTCTGCAACACAGTCCTCAGATGATTCTGGTGTTCTCCTTGGCTACGAGAATATACCAAGATATCATCAATAAATACTATTACAAATCTATCCAGAAACGTCTTGAACTCCCTACTCATTAAATCCATGAATGTAGCTGGAGCGTTAGTCAGTCCAAAAGGCATCACCAGAAACTCATGGTGCCCGTACCGAGTCCTGAAAGCAGTCTTAGAAATTTCTTCATCTTTGATTTTAAGTTGATGATAACCAGATCGGAGGTCAATCTTTAAAAAGTGAGCAGTTTCTTGTAACTGATCAAACATGTCATCTATACGAGGCAAAGGATACTTATTGTGTATTGTTATGTTGTTCAACTGCTTGTAGTCAATGTACGTTCTCAGAGATCCGTTTTTCTTCTTTACGAACAATACCGGTGCACCCCATGGTGATACACTAGGACTAATAAACCTTTATCTAACAAATCCTGTAACTGTTGCTTTAGCTCCCTCAACTCTACTGGTGCAATCCGATATGGGGTATCGATATGGGATGTGTGTCAGGTGGCAAATCAATACCAAAGTCTATTTCTCATACTGGAGGCAATCCTGGTAAATCCTCAGGAAATACATAAGAAGATTCTCAACTACTAGTACATTTTCTATACTAATTGTTTCCTCTCTTGTGTCATTTACAATAGTTAAGAGGCCCAAGCAACCTTTCTTCAGAAGCCGTTGAGCCTTTATAAAAGATACAACTTTGCAAATCTCTTGAACCTGACCCCCTTTAAAACAAAACTGGATTCATTTGGTATCTCAAACTTAACTGTCTTTGCATGACAATCGACGATAGCATAGCAAGAAGATAACCAATCCATTCCCATCAGCATGTCAAAGTCAATCATATCAAGTACAATAAGGTCAGCTAGAGTATCTCTACCCTCAACCCGAATTTGACAAGCACGATACATGTATTCAGCTAATAGGGACTCTCCACCATCAATAATCAACCCACTACAAACCAGAAATACTAATTTATCTCCAAATTAGATAAAGAAAATGCAATACTCAACATAAGTATATAATAACGAAAAAATACTTATGACACTAAATGAATGACTATGGAGCGACTCTAAGAGTTCAAAGAAAAGACCATAATAATAAATAAAATCTCTGCCCACGCGAACAAGTGCGAGGCTCACCAAGAAATATCAACCTCTGCGCTCTAACTAACAAAATCTTCGGCTGCGTTAACTGCTGTCTCTGGAAAAAAAAATAGTGGGGAGTGAGTCGCTAGCTTAGTGAGTAATGACACTTAAAGACAACCATTTTATTGGGGACAAATCATAAAACATGCTTATATCAACATAAAATATTATAAGAATGCCCTTTCTAAAGGGCATATAATTTCTTATCAAATCATGTAATTTTATTTCAGTAACGGTAAAAATATCTAGTAACAACGAGAATATTTAAAACAATAATAATCATCTCAAATAACCATTTCGGTATCATATCGAGTAAAGGACTTGTCCCACATGCAATTTTAAAGCATCTGCAACACACTTATTTTCAAAATTATATATAAACCATGGAGGTTATGAAAACACAAACTGCGTAAGGGTTACTACTCACAGTAGTCGTGTCGAAATATCAAACTCGTCACCTCGAGTGATCTGTACGACTTTCGTGAATCAATCTATAATCACATCAACATCGATCTCATGTTAATTCTTTTTTTAAGCTAATTCATAGCTGATCGGGTCCAAGCCTAGACTACTATTGAGTAGCGAGGGTGGTCGATGTAGTTTTAACCCAACTAGGCCGGGATTGAATTTACAGGGAGCTAATGTTTGGAATTAGGTTTATATCTAAGATAGATGCGGGCTTTGAGTCTAATTACACTTCCACAAGTTTGGGTTTGATTTCTACTTCTAACTTTACTCTAAAGATTGCAATGATTGAAATTAAGGACAACATTTTGGATGTTGTTTTTCAAGTGTTTAAAGAGACTAGGGTCATGACTATACCTAGGTGGATATCTAACGGGTAGCAAAATCTAGGGCAAGCTTGGTTAGTTGGGATCGTAATATAGCTATCACACTCGGGTACTCACTCTATACCTCTGGTAGTTTGAGTGATTTAGCCCAATTTGGCTTTCTCAAGTACAAATGGGTATTCATACAAATCAAGTGATATTAGCTCAAGTCGGATATTACTATCTCTAGGTTTAACCCTTTAATTGGGGCTATTAATTTCTTGAGTTCACCCCAATTCCTTGTTAGCCTAGTTGTCCTAGACTTAGTCCCTCTTTTTCAAGTAGAGACTAAGTCATAAAGGCATGAACCAATGTTTGCAACCATTAATTCTACAGTTCTAGCAAGAACTAGGCTAAATATCACTAACCCATTCACATTCAAGCCCTAAAATCAAATACCCATTAAATACCCGTACTAGGGTTGGGTCACAACCCTAGCTTTGGGTTTAGATACTCATAGAAATAACAGAAATTAAACCTGAAATGAAGTTAAAATCCATAGTATTAATTTATGGAATGAAAATCTAATGTTAAGAGATGAATCTAATACAAAATTTTCGAAAACAGAATGCTCATCCATCTCACGTGCTCATACAAAACATAACATCACCTAAAAATGACAAAAAGTTTTATTTATACTAAGCAAAAAATATCTAAAAAAATTGCCCCAACGGAGGTTGTGTGACCGCATAATTTTAATGCGGTCCGCGTTTTTCTCTTTTGGATCTGGGTTGAGCTGGACTTTCGCGGACCGCATAATTCAAAGTGCGGCCGCGCTCCAGATTATGTGGCCGCATAAAAGTGATGTGGTCCGCACTTGCTTGAGTTTGGGTTGAAATCAACTCTCTGATTCTTCATCTTGCGGACCGCACAATTTCGATCGCAGCCGCACAAGGGACTTCCACGGCCTCACAATTCTGGTGTGGTCCGCACTACTCTCTTTTGTTCAAGTTGCCAGCTCTCTGCATCTCAGTCATCGCGTTCCGCATAATCAGGATTCTTTGTCTAGTCTTTGTTTTGTTCAACTTTTGACTCCTTTGTGAGTTGGTTTTGATTCCTTTGGCTTATTTTAATCAATTCCCGCTGGCAAGCACATTTCATTAGTTTCCGGGAATACCTTTAAACATTTTTGGCCTAAAACATAAGTAAAAGATAGCAAATAATAGGTTAAAATCCCTACTTATCAATAGCTAATTGAGAATACCCATCTCGGGGTTCACGTTTTACTCTCACTTTGCCGTATTATATTTACCCATGCTATGAATAATTTTTTTTTGAAACATGAATAATTCAACTAGTCTACGATTATCAACTTGAGTCTATTCATCTAATATATTCCTTCAAAATTTCCATCTTATCATGCTTGCTAAACCAAAATAATCTCACTGCCCATAAATTTTGCTTCTTTTTGATATATTTAAGTTTAATATTCAATGAAATTACATAAGCCAATGAATATATAAAAAGCTGTAAAAGCATTTCACCTGGCTAATCACTATTCTTCTTAAGCGTGATGTTCTCTCTGTTTCGCAAGTCGCCCCTTTCTTTCCTTAAGACTTGTTAATTGTTGGTCCCTTTTCTTTCGAGTAGCATAGATGCCTTTTTCCTTTTACTGATTCTATGATATTTCAAAGAATCTCTTAATTTCACTCAAATCCCTTTTCTCTGTTGTCTGTTGCATACCCTTTCCTCTTAACCCCCTTTTCTTCTTTTCTTTTTGCCAGATTTTCATCTGGTGGGCTTCAACCCTTTTATTCATCTCACTTCCCTTTGTGTTTTTTTAATTAGTTTGCTAATTAACAATGTGTTCCATTTTTAAAATTATGGAATATTATGGCAGATGTCGCAATTGCCATGTCTTGTTGGCAATTGCAAACACCGCAAATTCGAAGCACATGTCGCAAATGTAAATTGTGCATCAGAAGCCCAGATGTCGCAAATGCGAATAGTCCCCACTTCACAAATGCGAAGCTGACTCAAGTCACCTGTGATCGCAAATGCAACCACTATCTTCGCAAAAGCGACCTATGACAGTTCGCAAAAGCAAACCTATTCCCAGGTCTTGCTCGCAAATGCGAACTTTGTCCGCAAAAGCAAGGCTCGCAAATGCAAGCCTGACCTCGCAAATGCGAGATCTGCATCAGACACCAGAAGCTAACTCTGCACCAGCAGTCCTTACACTATTCAAACTCATCTGAAATATGTCTGAAACTCACTCGTGCCACTTAGGCTCCGAACCAAACATGCACACAAGTGTAATAATATCATACAAACTTGTCACACGATCAAAACACCAAAATAACATCTAAAATTATAAATCAAACATCAAAACAAATAAAATTTCAAAGGAAAACTCAAGAACTAGAATCACAACTAAGCATCTGAATCATATCAAACCAACTTCGATTTGCACCAAATTTTGCAAACAAGTTTCAAATAGCGAAACAGACCTATTCTAATTCACAAAATCATAACCCAAATTTGTTAACCATAAATTCAACCTACTGTCAAACCTAAAAAATTTCCATACTTTCAAATTGCGAATTTTCGGCAAAACAAGTCAAATTGAAACGACCTGACTGATTGTTTTGAGAAATTGCATCTGGTTCGGCAGTTTGAGGTCATGAGTAGATTCACACAGTGTATTATGACTTGTGTGCATCATCAGTTTGGGTTTTTGAGGAGTTCTGTCATGACCCAAAATCCACTAAGGGTCGTGATGGCGCCGGACACCACTGTCAGGCAAACCAACCAAATACTTAATTAAATCCTCGTTTTAGCACTCTTGAAATCTATGATTTTCCTTCAAATTTATCAATTTAAAAAGATAATCGTCTCAAATCAAATTAAATGATAAGCGGTTGATACAAAATACTTTATAACCATCCCAGAACCCGGTCATAGGTGCATGAGAAATTTCTAAGAAATTAAATAAAGTACAACAGCTGTCCGAAATACAAATTGGACAGAAAGTAAATAAAACTCTGAGAGAGACTACACTAGTTGCGGGTCGCCTCGAGGAAATACAGCTCGCTTAGTCTCCGGGTCGCCCGTGTTGCTACGCCCAATAGGCCAGTAGAAGTACCTGTACCTGTGCAACAAAATGCACATCAAGTGTAGTATGAGTACGAAAACAACGTGTACTCAGTAAGTATCTTGCCTAATCTCGAAGAGGTTGAGACGAGATGGCAACTTCGACACTTACTAAAGGTCCAGTAATGATATTATTAATTCGATGGCTCACGAATTTATTAAGAACAACAATAAAATTCAAATGAGTCACTAAAAGGGTGAAAGTTCCTTTTTATTTAAAGTCTCCGGATTCATAATCCCTTAATTAACAATTATCTCAAGTCGAGAGAGCAGACAACAATATCAATAAATCTCAAGGCAAGCAATACAAGCATGCGCAATTTATGCTGAGGTCGTACGGCCCGATCCAACAGAAATGTAAACTGTGCACTGTCGAGGGTCGAGCGGCACGAACCATAGATGCATCTACTACCCCGCTCGCGAATCACACATGCGACGCGGTCAAATTTAACTAAACAATCACCCTGCTCGCGAATCATACATGCGACGCAGATACACATAGAAATACATGCTCAAACAGCAAATTAAGAATTTACCGGGGAACATTTATCCAAATAAAAGCCAATTCTTTTTTAATGATTTAAGAAAATGAAGTTTAATCCTCTTAGAAATTCATTTACCAATTCGATAAGATTTAAGAAATTCAACTGTCAATAAGATCACAGATATTCCAAGCATAGCATGCTTTTTGGGTCCTAGACTACCCAGATTTACACATATTAGTAGCTACGCACAGACTCTCATCACCTCGTGCGTACGTAGCCCCCATAAATAGGAGCACATAACCGATTATTTCACCTATGGGGACAATTCCCTCTTACAAGGTTAGAAAGGAGACTCACCTCGCTCTGAAGATCCATAACCGGCATTCCACGCCCTTCCGAAGACTCGAATCGATGCTAAATGCTCCAAATCTAGCCAATAATTACGCAAATCCATTAATATATGCTCAATTACTCATTACAATCCAATTTATAACAATTTCTAACCCCGATCAAAAAGTTGACAAAAACGCCCTCGGGCTCACGCGCCCGAATTTTCAAAATTTTCGAAGAATAAGTTTACCCATAGACTCACGAACTCAAATATTTAATTTATCCCCAATTTCATACCCAAAATCGTGGTCAAATTCCAAGAATATCAATTTTCTAGGTTTTCCCTCAAACCCCAAGTTTCTACCAATTTTCATGCTCAAATCCGAAGCAAAACCATGTATTTAGCGTCTAATGAGTGGGAACAACTTACCTTGACATAGATGGAGAAAATCTTTCTTCCAAAATCTCCAAAATCGCCCAGCCCGAAGTGAAAATGGGAGGAAATGAGCCTAAACTCGATTTTTAAAGATAGCTCACTGCCTCCAGTCCTTTCGCACCTACGGTCTATTGGCCGCTTCTGCGGTCCCGCAGGTGCGGACCAATGGCCGCATCTGTGGTCTTTCCTCAAGCCTCCCACTTCCGCATCTGCGCTTCCCCTTCCGCAGGTGCGGTCCCGCATCTGCGGCAAAATGATCGCATCTGCGGTCCCATCCTAGCCGCCCAATTCCGCATCTGCGCTTCTCCTTCCGCAGGTGCGGTCCCGCTTCTGCGGCTACATGAACGCATCTGCGGTCCCTTCACTTCCAGTCCAAAACCGCATCTGCGTCTCTTCTGGCCGCTTCTGCGGCTCCGCACCTGCGGCCCTAGTCTCGCAGGTGCGGTTATACCAGCAACCAGCAACCAGCAACTTCAGCCTTTCCAAAAAAATCCAATTCGATCCGTTAACCAGCCGGAATCCACCCGAGGCCCCCGGAACCCCAACCAATCATACCAACCAGTCCCAAAACACATTACGGACTTGCTCAGGCCTCAAATCATATCAAACAACGCTAAAACCATGAATCGACCTCCAATCCAAGCTTTATGAACTTTAGAATTTCAAACTTCTACTTTCGATGTTTAAACCTATCAAATCACGTCCAATTGACTTCAAATTTAGCACACAAGTCATATTCGACATTACGGACCTACTCCAACTTTCGGAATCGGATTCCGACCCCGATATCAAAAAGTCCAGCTCCGGTCAAACCTCTCAAAAACCTTCAAATTTCTATCCTTAGCCAAATGGCTCCAAAATGCTCCACAAACATCCGAATTCGCCTCCAATCGTGCTCCCAACTCCAGAATCACCATACGGAGCTACTCCCAGACTCAGAATCCCAAACGGATATCGATAACACTGAAATGCACTTCATCCCAAACTTATGAAATATCTTCCAAAATGCTTACTTCCATAATAGGCGCCAAAACGCTTCCGAGTCACCCAAAACCCGATCCGGGCATACGCCCAAGTCTGAAATCATCATACGAACCTGCTGGAACCTTCGGATACCAATTCCGAGGTCGTTTACTCTGAAATCTAATCCTAGTCAAATTCTCTAAAGATTCCGAAATGAGGATTTCCTCTCCAAGTCAACTCCGAACTTCCCAAAATTTAATTCCGACCATGCCTACAAGTCATAATTCATAATGCCTGAATTAAAGTTGGCAATTTAAAGGTCTAAAATTTTTCTAGGTTTTACCATAGTTTGAATTTAAGGCTATTGGGTTCAGATTTTGGTTTCGGAACTTGGAATGGGTCCGTTTCGTCATTTGGAACTTGCCTGCAAAATTTGGCGCCATTTGAAGTTGATTTGATATGGTTCGGACGCTTGCGTGCGATTTTAGAAGTTCTTGAAGTTCATTGTGTTTTCATGTATTTTGGCATCCGATTCGTGATTCTAGAGGTTATTTCGATGTTTTGATCGCGTGATCAAGTTCGTGTTATATTTGTAGACTCGTGTGGGTGTTTGGTTTGGAGCCTCGGGGACTCGGGTGAGTTTTGAATTAGCTTCGGAGTGTTTTGTTAAATTTTTGTGTGTTGGTTCTGGTTTCATAGCATTTGCGATGTTTTGGTCGCAAATGCGACTACCTCATTTGCAAAGTAGCCTCGCATTTGCGAACCTGGGTTGTTGGGGAAGAGTTCGCTTTTGCGAAGAACACCCTCGATTTGCGAAGTTTTTCTGTTCGCATTTGCGAAGTATTTGGTCGCAAATGTAACCTTAGCAAAAACTCTCATATTTCGCTTTTGCGATAAAATGCTCTCTTTTGCAGGGTTCGCGATTGCGACATCTGCAGCCTGCATATAGTGGAGCATTCCGAGTATTAACTTCATTTTGATATATTTTGAACCCTAGCCTCGATGGGGGCGATTGTGTGGAAGGATTTTTATACCAAATCATGGGTAAGTACCTCTAATCAATTTTCAATTGTATTTTGTGATTATACATTAGATTTAACATCAAATTCATGATAATCTAAGGGAAAATCGTAAAATCTTTCAAAATGTAAAATGATGATTTGAATGACGAATTGGTATCAGAATTTGATAATTTTGGTATGGTTGAACTCGTATCGAAATGGGTATTCGAGTTTTGTGAATTTTATGGGGTTCCAAGCTACGGGCCTAGGGGGTTGACTTTTGTCGACTTTTATGCAAATTGTATAAGGATCATAGCTTTGTTAATTGAAATTGTTTTCTCTTGCATTGTTTGATGTATTTAAGTCGTCTCTGGCTAGATTGGGCTGAGCGGTGGTCAATTAGTAAAGGAAAAGCTAAATTGAGTATTGATTTGGCCGAATTGAGGTAAGTGTCTTCTCTAACTTTGTGGGGGGGGGGGGGGGGGGGTATAACGTCCCCG
>NW_017670255.1:1401535-1522052 GCF_001879085.1 Nicotiana attenuata | reverse complement strand
TTTGGGGGGGGGGGGGGGGGGGAGGAACTCCCCTTAGGAATTGAGTTAATTGTGCTATCTTGTTATGTGAAAGCCGTGTACGCAAGGTGACAAATGGGTACACGATCTATATCTGGTATTGTCCGGTTTAGATTATCTAGTCTCTTCCCATGCCTTTGATTAAATTGTCATAACATGAGGTATCTCGTTGTTAGGCTACTCTTACATGCTCTATTTGACGTTGTTAGCACTTATTGTACCTCTTACTCGTTATTTGGCCCTTATATGACTTAGTTGAAGTTATTGCTTCCTTATTGTCTTGTTACCTCTTAGTTTTTGAGTTCTTCTATGACTATGTGCATATCTGCTACATGTCCAAATTGTTGTGATTGTATGCTTAGTTATCACGTGCCTTACATGTCTTGTCATTCTTGTAAAGGTTGTTGTATTCCTTTGTTTTTTACGTGGTTCCTTTGTGCTGTGTACTTGTCCCCTTGATTGTAGATACTCTTGTAAATTGAGTTATTGAATTGTTGTCGTTGATTTAAATTATTGCACGGGGGATCGGGTTGGACGCCGTAACAGGTGAAATAAGGGAGGATATTTATATTGTGATATTGTTATTGTACGGTGGTGGCCGCAACAGGTGAAATAAGGGTGGACTATTATGGTGAAATAAGGGTGAATTATGATATTGATATTATATGGTGGGATCGGGTTGCGCGCCACACCATATCTTGTTTATTGTTATGATACTGATATTGTACGGTGGGATCGGGTTGCACGCCGCAACAGGTGAAATAAGGGTGAATGGATATGGTGGAATAAGGGTGAATTATGATATTGATATTATATGGTGGGATCGGGCTGCGCGCCACAACATATTTTGTATTTGGTATTCCCCGTTGTACTGTATTGGCTTTGGTTCTTTCGTACGAGACTCTGAGAATTTGTATTTCCGATTTTTCACTATTTTCTGATGATTGAGTTGTTGTCACTGATTTATTGCCTTGTCATCATTTCCCGAGTTCTCTTCGTGTTACTATTATTTTGGTGAATTGATTTTTAAGACGAATTTACTACGCTGGGTCATTATCTCATACTCTGTTGAATTGTGGTAACGTAACGGTTTTAAATAAAAGAATTAATAACATGCTTACCTTTACTTTTAAGTTAAAAACTCGTTGTTTATCTCGGAACTTACCATTTCTAATAGTTGTCATATTTTACTTCAACTGATTTCTCATCTTAATCTCCTACCTTGTCTGATGCTTTTTTATTTTACTTAAAAAGGAATTGTTATTATTTTTTAACTTAAAAAATTCTATATTAAATTCAGTAGCTTATCCGATGCTATATTATTTGGAAATGTTATTTTCTTTATCCAAATAATTTCTAAAATAAACTCATTTTTTTTTCTCATTGAATTTCTTCTTGGTTCAGAAACTGTAATTTTACTTTACGATATAAAAATAAATCTCTTTAAAATCCTAATTATCATTTGACACGGATATTATGTATTGAGTAGTACGTGGATTTTCCTGGGCGAAATGAGATGGAAAACGTGAGCACAAGGTGCCATGTGTGTTAAAGGTTTGGAGGTTGTGATTTTTATATGAGATTACGAGAAGTGGGATTGTTGAAATTTGTGTATTATGATTTGATTCGTTAAGTTGACATCATTTTCCCTACTTGGACACATTTATACTTCATCCGTACCCAGACTATGTTGTTGCTTAATTACTTGGTTATTTCTCGTTGCCATTCGTTTCCCCTTATCGTTACTATTGTTTGTAATCTGATTTCTATCTGCTATTAGCATTGCATTGATATTTCTTCCTTGTTAGCTTTATGTCATATCTTGCACAGGTTTATATGTTCGGTAGGTGTCTTGACCTAGTCTCGTCACTACTCTATCGAGGTTAGGCTTGATACTTACTAGGTACCACTGTGGTGTACTCATGCTACGCTTCTGCACATTTTTGTGCAGAACCAGGTACTTCGAATCGAGTTGGTTTTGAGACTTATGCTTGGTGTGGCTGGAGACTTCAAGGTACACCTACTGGGCGTTCGCAGGCTCCGAAGTCACCTTCTATTAAATTTATTTCCAATGTTTCCTTTTATTCCGGAATAGGATGTACTCATTATGTATAATTACTCATATAAAGGCTTATGACTTGTACTACCGATTTTGGGATATTGTATCATGTTGAGACTATTGGTTTATTTAGAAACTTCTGGTTCATGTTCAAGAGCTGTTAGTATAACCTGTCATTATTTCGGTATGTGTTAGGCTTACCTAGTTTTAGAGACTAGGTGGCATCACGACTCCTTCTAAGGGATTTTGGGTCGTGACAAGTTGGTATTAGAGCTCTAGGTTCATAGGGGCTACGAGTCATAAGCAGGTTTAGTAGAGTCTTGCGGATCGATACAGAGACATTTGTACATATCTTCGAGAGGCTACGGGAACTATTAGGAAATTCCACTCCTTTCATTCCTGATCGTGCGACATTGATTCAGCTCGAAGCATATACCTTACGTTCCTTTGCATTCCCTCATATATGGTATTACGCTTTCGGTATCAGCTATGTGCCAACAATTTGTGATGCTGCAGATGGGCTACGAGGGAGCCAGGGATGCTTAAACATTGTCTCAACGTGTCATCCGGACTGAAGATGCGGAGGAATTGGGAGACTACTCAGTTGCAGCGGGTTCCGGCATCTGGTTAATAAGTACGAGCTTGGGGAGGTTTAATTGGTTGACTATTCGTTGCGATCGTGATGGGGTCACAAGGTGGATGTTGATTGAGGATAGCTGGTGGTATTATAGACTATGTGGTTCGTATAGAATTCCTACTCAATGGAAGGTACATATTATCATTCAAGGCACTGGAGGAAGCGAGTTCGATCGACACGAGTTTGTGGATCATCGGATGGTGTGTCCTACGGCTTTGCACCAAGTGAGGGAGTTCACTTTCGACAAGCAGCTTGCAGAGTAAGGTGTTGTATCATATTTGGCCTAGGATGTATGCATACAGTATTGAAAGGTTCCCCGAAATTGCATATGACTAAGATCTGAGATTTGCACGGGATGATATTGGGGATTACGGCATTCCGGTGTCATTAATGAATCTACATTCAGTATTAAAGGGGTTAGAGAAACAACCTCAGATTCACAGAAGGTCTATTTAGCGTGGGCATCTCGATTGGGAAAATTATGGAGTGCTTCAAAGGAAATACAGTGTATTATGAGCTTCTGGGCCACGTGGTTCGTACTAGGAATTTCTGCATTGAGCTTTGGTTGGGGTCATGATGTATCGACTCAAAGAAGTGTTACCCTGGAGGAAAGACGAGGAGTATCCGAAGAAATAGGTCAGCTTTGTAGTGTTGGGTCAGCTCAGCAATGGAGGTAATTGGTCCTTTTTGGGATGGAAATTCTCTACCGACATTTGTGGCAGTACTCTTGGGTTGGACGGTTTGTGTGACTCGGTTGAGTTGGGAAGATACGGCCCTGATGTCTTAGTTGCGGGCGCGCGGGTCTCGGAGAGTTCTCGATGGTTTCGGTTGCGGCTTGGGTCGGTTGTCTGCTATGGGCATAAGGAATATGTTGTACATTACGATCTTTTCCTGGATGGATATCAGAAATTAATAAAATGTTGGCATTATTGGATATCATATGTGCGTGCATTCTAGGAAGGCACCTTGAGTTTTGGTTTGCGGGTGCGTGGCTAGTGGCATGGTGATTACTGGTTTTGAGGCTTCTGAGCTTCAGGTTTTGTTACGAGGCCATAGAATCTATATGGGTGTTTCCTTAAGATGATGTGAGTGATGTGTCAGCCATTTGAGTAGCGTAGTTGAGATCGGGTATGGAAATTCTGGTACTCATGAGGTTTTGGGGCTGGATCTCCGCATATGCGGACTATTTCTTGTTTACGGAGTGTAAAGAAATGTTGAAAATGGGATAACTGACGGTATACATTATCGATAGGTTGCTATGGACGTTTGGAAGGATATTTACTTGTCTGGGAATGATTAGGATTTGGTTTGTTTGAAAGCCTAATAGGAATGTGTATTTTATATTAGATCAAGTTTGGGTGCTCTTGTGAGATTGTTATCACGGTCATGTTACGGGGCTGAATGGATATTATTGGTGCCCCTGGCCTATGTTATGTCTCTCTCTCTTATGTGATGATGGGCTGTGAGGTTGCAGGATTATTCTCCTTGCATGTTGTAATTCCGTTCAGGCTTTAAGACGATGTGGGCAAGATGACCCTCGTGATGTTTAGTTGTTCATTAAACCTTAGATGTGCTTGCCTTCCTCCATGTTGTGTTATTTCTATTCATTTCACACAGTTATACTTGTGCACTCTATTGTGAATGATATCAGCATTCATGTGATCAGTGGACCCGAGCAATTTGGCTCGATAAGTATCCCTATGTGGATTGATATGGAACCAGGGTTCGGCCTCCATTTTTTCTAATCACATCATTACTCACTCAATTCGGCCAAAATTGGTCATCATTTTTCTTTACCCGACAACTCTTTCATCAGTACCGGGTGTCACGACCCTAACCCCGAACCGGTTGTGATGGCGCATCTCGTGAAGACAAGGCCAGCCAGTTCAACCCAATTCATCTTTTAAAACAGTTAACCAACACATAATAGTTTAAAACATGATTTACTAACATTGAATAGCGGAAATAACAGTAAAAATGCGGAAATCCAACCCGACACAGCCCTAACCGCGGTGTCACAAGTCACGAGCATCTATGAATCCACAATAGCGTCTACTAAAATCATAAACTACTACATTTGTTTGGAAAGAACAAGAAAGATAAAGAAATAGAGACACGGGGCTGCGGACGTCAACAGCTACCTCGTAATCTCCGAAGAAGCCCGCCTGGAACTGGAGGAAATCAACACTCCGGAGCGGAACTTGATACGCCTGAATCTGCACACAGAGTGCAAGGAGTAAAGTAAGTACTCCAACTCAGTGATTAATAAATATAAATAATGACTGAAAGTAAGAATTCACGCAAGGCACAAAGCCTTCTATGATGAAGCAGTAAAAATCATTTAAAAGCAGTAAAACCAGTGAAAATATAGTAAAATCCTCTTTCAACAAGTAAACAGGTAAATGACAGATAATTAAGGTACGGAAAATAAATGAAAGCTCGCTCCTCGGGCACAGTATCACCACATCCGCCCCTCGGGCAACATCTCAGAACAGTAACAGCCCCTTGGGCTCAATCTCACATCACACTAGGTACCCGCGCTCACTGGGGGTGTGCAGACTCAGGGAGGGGCCCGTTACGGCCCAAGCGCAATAACAAGCCATCTCGTGGCATCACAACTAGGCCCTCGGCCTCATATCTATCAAGCCACCTCGTGGCGTACATATCTTAGGCCCTCGGCCTCAAATCAGTATCAATGTCTCCTCACAACATAGGCCCTCGGCCTTACTCAGTCAAAAATACTCACAAGCCCCTCGGGTAATAGTAAAACAGTGTGTCTCAGCCCAAAACATCATTTAAAAATATCATTTAAGTCTCAAAACTGAGTAAAAACCGGCTGAGTAGTAAAACAGTGGAAAATACATGACTGAGTTCAAGTAGTAATTCAAAACAGTGAGAAAATATCAAGAAAAAGCCCCGAAGGGTTCAAATAATTGGCATGAAGCCCAAATATGGCATTCAGCCCAAATCATAGTGATAACAAATAAGTTTCAATCAAATACGCGGTAAAATCATCAACCGGGACGGACCAAGTCACAATCCCCAATAGTGTACGACCCCAACATCACTACGATGTGCAATCCGGGGTTTCAAACCCTCAGAACATCATTTACAAGCATTACTCACCTCGAACCGGCTAAATCCCTAGCTCGCGACACCTTTGCCCTTCGAATTAGTCTCCACGTGCGTCGAATCTATCCAAAATCAGAACGAATACATCACAATATGCTAAGGGAACAAAGCCCAGCGAAAACAATCGAAAAATACCAAAAATCCCAAAATTAGCAAAACCCGAGCCCCGGGCCCACTTCTCGAAACTCAGAAATTTTTACATCAGCGGATTCCTTATCTCCCCACGAGTCTATGCATATAAAGAACACCAAAATCAGAGTCCAAATGACCCCTCAAATCCCCCATTAAAGGCCTCTTAAATTCAAGCCCTAAACCTCCATTTTTAGCCCTTTAATCCTTCTAATTACAGCCTTAATTCATGATATTCTACCATAGAAATGTGTTTTAAGTCCAAAATCCTTACCTCAACGAAGTCTCTTTGATTTATCTCTTCAAAATCGCCCAAAGTTCCCAATTCCGAGTTTAAAAATGGTTAAACCCTTCAAAAATCGCGAAGCATGAAATATATACCTTCTCCCCAGGCATTTTCGCATCTGCGGTCCAAAATCTGCTTCTGCGGTACCGCATATGCGGTCACTTCATCTGCTTCTGCGGAAACTCATTAACGGACCAATTACCGCATCTGCGGCCCACACGCTGCATCTGCGGCTCCGCAGGTGCACTCCTTCTACCGCATCTGTGGTTTCTGAATGCTCCCTTCAAATCCGCATATGCGGCCATCCCATCGCATATGCGACGCCGCACCTGCGGTCCCCAAATCACAGGTGCGAAAACACCAGAAGCAGCAACATCAGCTGCTGCAACACTTCACCAATTTTTCCGTTAACCACCCGAAGTCACCCCGAGGCCCCCGGGACCTCAACCGAAAGCACCAACACACCCTAAAACCTTATTCAGACTTGTTCCAATCATCAAAACACCTCAAATAACATCAAATCTATCAAATCACATCGAATTCAAGCCTAAGTTTCTAAATATCTTTCGAAATACGCTTTCGATCAAAAACCCAACCAAACCACGTCCGAATGACCTGAAATCTTGCACACACATCCCAAATGGCATAACGAAGCTACTGCAACTCTCAGAATTCCATTCCGACCCCTGAATCAAAATCTCACCTACCAACCGGAAATCGCCAAAAACTCAACTTTGCCAATTCAAGCCTAATTATACTCCGGACCTCCAAAACCCATTCCGATCACACTCCTAAGTCATAAATCACCCCCGAAGCTAATCGAACCATCGGAACTCACATCCGAGCCCTCTAACACATAAGTCAACGTCCGGTTGACTTTTCCAACTCAAACCTTCTTAAAAGAGACTAAGTGTCTCAAACTTCACCAAAACCATTCCGGATTCAATCCAACCAACCCGATGCCTCAAAACACGGATAAACAATGCATAAAGAAGCAGAAAAGGGAGAAACGGAGCGGTAACTCATGAGACGACCGGCCGGGTCATCACATCCTCCCCAACTTAAATAAACGTTCGTCCTCGAACGAGCCAAGAAACATACCTGAAGCCTTGAACAGGTGAGGATATCTGCTCCGCATCTCCCGCTCGGTCTCCCAGGTGGCCTCCTCCATGGGCCGACCTCTCTACTGCACCTTCACCGAAGCTATATCTTTTGATCTCAACTTCCGAACCTGATGCTCCAAAATAGCTGCTGGCTCCACATCATAAGTCAAATCACCCTCCAACTGAACTATGCTGAAATCCAGAACATGAGACGGATCTCCAATATACTTACGGAGCATAGAAACATGGAAAATCGGATGCACACTCGACAAGCTGAGCGGCAAAGCAAGCTCATAAGCCACCTCCCCAATCCTTCGAAGTACCTCAAAAGGCCCAATGAACCGCGGACTCAACTTCCCTTTCTTTCCGAATCTCATAACACCCTTCGTGGGCGAAACCTTCAACAAGACCTTCTCACCAACCATTTAGGATACATCTCGAACCTTCCCGTCAGCATAGCTCTTTTGCCTCGACTGCGCTGTACGAAGTCTCTCCTGAATTACCTTCACTTTATTTAAGGCATCCTGAACCAAATCTGTCCCCAATAGCCTAGCCTCACCGGGCTCGAACCAACCAACTGGAGATCTACACCGCCTCCCGTACAAAGCCTCATATGGAGCCATCTGGATACTCGACTGGTAGCTGTTGTTGTAAGCAAACTCTGCAAGCGGTAGAAACTGATCCCATGACCCTCCGAAATCAATAACACAAGCGCGTAGCATATCCTCTAATATCTGAATAGTGCGCTCGGACCGCCCATCCGTCTGAGGGTGAAAAGCTGTGCTCAACTGTACCTGAGTACCCAACTCTCGCTGAACAGACTTCCAAAACTAGGAAGTAAACTGAGTGCCCCGATCTGAAATGATGGAAACTGGGACTCCATGCAACCGGACAATCTCCCAAATGTATATCTCTGCCAACCGCTTTGAAGAATAAGTAGTACAAATAGGAATGAAGTGCGCGAACTTGGTCAGCCTATCCACAATCACCCAAATAGCATCGAACTTCTTCAAAGTCCGAGGGAGTCCAACTACAAAATCCATGGTGATCTGCTCCCACTTCCACTTAGGAATAACCATCCTCTGAAGTAAGCCACCCGGTCTCTGATGCTCATATTTCACTTGCTGACAATTGAGACACCGAGCTACAAATCCCACAATATCCTTCTTCATTCTCCGCCACCAATAATGCTATCTCAGATCCTGATACATCTTCACAGCTCCTGGATGAATAGAATACCGCGAGCTATGGGCCTCCTCCAGAATCAACTCCCGAAGCCCATCTACATTGGGCACACAAATCCAGCCCTGCATCCTCAATACTCCATCATCTTCAATAGACACATCCCTGGCATCATCATGCTGAACCCTGTCCCTAAGGACGAGCAAATCTGGATCATCATACTGGCGCTCTCTGATGCGCTCATATAGGGAAGACCGAGAAACCACACAAGCCAATACCCGACTGGGCTACAAAATGTTCAAACTCACGAACCGACTGGCCAAAGCCTGAACATCAACCGCAAGAGGTCTTTCCCCAACTGGAAGGTACGCCAAACTCCCCATAGTCACTGCCTTTCGGCTCAAAGCATCGGCCACCACATTGGCCTTTCATGAACCTGAAGCTGATGGCAAAACCAACACTGGAGCCGTGGTCAAAGCTGTCTTGAGCTTCTGAAAGCTCTCCTCACACTCGTCCGACCATAAAAATGAAGCACCCTTCTGAGTCAACTTGGTCAAGGGCGATGCGATAGATGAGAATCCCTAAACAAACCGGCGATAATAGCCTGCCAAACCAAGAAAACTATGAATCTCTGTGGCTGACAACGGTCTGGGCCAACTCTGCACCGCCTCTATCTTCTTTGGATCAACCTGAATACCCTCACTGGACACCACATGTCCCAAGAATGCCACTGAACTGAGCCAAAACTCACACTTGGAGAACTTTGCATAGAGCTTCTCCTCCCTCAACCTCTGCAACACAACCCTCAAATGCTCCGCGTGCTCCTCCTGACTACGCGAATATACCAGGATATCATCAATGAAAACTATAACAAATGAATCAAGATAAGGCCGGAACATGCTGTTCATCAGATGCATGAATGCTGCTGGGGCATTGGTCAGCCCAAAAGACATGACCAGTAACTCATAATGACCATATCTGGTCCTGAAGGCCGTCTTAAGAATATCCGAATCCCTGATCTTCAACTGGTGATAACCCGAACAGAGATCAATCTTGGAAAATACCCTCGCTCCCTGAAGCTGGTCGAATAAATCATCAATGCGAGGCAAAGGATACTTGTTCTTCACTGTTACCTTGTTCAATTGCCTATAATCGATGCACATTCTCATAGTGCCATCCTTTTTCTTGACAAACAGAACTGGCGCACCCCAAGGTGACACACTAGGCCGTACGAACCCCTTATCTAGGAGTTCCTGAAGCTGCTCCTTTAACTCCTTCAGCTCCGCTGGTGCCATGCGATACGGCAGAATAGAAATGGGCTGAGTGCCTGGCACCAGGTCAATACCAAAATCAACATCCGTGTCCGGGGGCATGCCCGACAGATCTGCAGGAAATACATCAGGGAAATCTCTCACAACTGGGACAGAATCAATACTGGGAGTCTCAGCTCCAACATCCCTCACGAAGGCAAGATACGATAGATAACCCTTCCCAACCATACGCTGGGCCTTCAAGAAAGAGATCACTCTACTAGGAACATAATCAGTCACGCCACGCCACTCAATCCATGGCACACCTGGTATAGCCAATGTGACTGTTTTGGCATGACAATCTAGAATAGCGCGGCAGGGAGATAACCAATCCATGTCCATAATGACATCAAAATCCACCATACTCAACAATAAAAGATCAACTCGGGTCTCTAGACCTCTAATAGTCACCAAACACAACCGGTACACACGGTCGACAACAACAGTATCACCCACCAGGGTAGATACATGAACAGGTAAAGCAAGAAACTCACGAGGAGTACCCAAATAGTGCGCAAAGTATGAGGACACATAAGAATAGGTAGAACCGGGATCAAATAGTACCGAGGCATCTCTGAGGCAGACTGAAATAATACCTGTAATGACAGCATCAGAAGCAATGGCATCGGGTCTGCCTGGAAGAGCACAGAAACGGGCCTGATCGCCCCCTGATCAACCTCCCCCTTTGGGGTGACCCCTGGCTGACTGATCCCCACCCCTAGCTGACTGGGCGGGTGGTGGTGGAGCAACTGGCGCTGAAGCTGATGACTGACCCCTCTGCTGGGATGAACTAGCAACACGGCGGGGACACTGCCTCCACATGTGGCCCATCTTGCCACACTCGTAACAGATCCTAGGTGCTGGAGAAGGGGACTGATGGGAATCCCTCGCACCGGAGTGACCAGCAGATGCACTCGGCGTAGAAGAGCCCTGAACAGATGGAGCACGGGATGAGCTCTGAGCTGGGAGAGCACTAAGTGAAGAATGGCCCTGGTGAGAACTGTGGGAACCATGACCCGATGATGCTCCTCGATAACCTGAGTGGTAAGACTGACCCTGACGGAACTGTCGGCCTCTGCCGTGCTGGAACTGGCCCCTCGAAGGACCACCACTGTAGCTACCAGATCCTCGAGGCCTCTTGGCCTCCCTCTCCTCTCGCTCCTAGCGACGGACAGACTCAATCTCCCTGGCAATATCCACAACCTCCTCGAATGTAGCACCAGTCACCCTCTCCTTGGTCATAAGGATATGGAGCTGATAAGTAGGACCATCAACAAACCTCCTGATCCTCTCTCGATCTGTCGGGACCAACCAGATGGCATGATGAGCCAACTCAAAGAATCTCAACTCATACTGTGACACGGTCATATCTCCCTGACGCAACCACTCAAACTGTATACGCAGCTCCTCTCAGCGAGAATGCGGTACATACTTCTCCAGAAAGAGAACGGAGAACTGCTGCCAGGATAGGGGTGCTGCACCAGCAGGCCTACGCCTCTCAAGATCCTCCCACCAAGTAAACGCAGGTCCTGAAAACTGATAAGTAGTGAAAGCGACCCCGCTGGTCTCCAGAATACCGGCCGTGCGAAGCATCCTCTAACACTTGTCTAAAAAGCCCTAGGCATCCTCGCCCTCTACTCCGCTGAATGACGGAGGCTGAAGTCTCCCAAATCTCTCCAACCTGCGCTGCTCATCCTCTGGCATGACAGGAACTACATAGTCCTGAGCAGCTACAACCGGCTGGGCTGGAGGTGCCCCCGGCGTCTCAAGCCCCTGCACGACCTGCTCAGGCGTGCGGGCGGCGGGAGTCCGACTGCCTCTCCCGGCCTGTGAAGTAGCTGCGGCTGTAGTAGCTGAAACCGCCTGAGCTAGGCCAGTGCAAACTAATAAGATCTTAGCCAAGGCCTCCTGAAGAACCGGAATCACAATAGGCACAGCTGGTGCCTGAGCTGGTGCTGCTAGAGGGTCCAAAGCTGGGACCTGGTCCTGAACTGGGGCAGCTGGTGGATCTGCAGGTGCTGCCCTCACTGCTCTGCCCCTACCACGGCCACGACCGCATCCTCGGCCTCTGGTGGCTTCAGCTGGTGGCACTGGTGGTCGTCCATCCTGTCCGGTAGCGCGTGTCCTCACCATCTGTGAGAGAATGGAACAACAGAAGTTTAGTACTCGGATCGATAACTCGCACGATAAGAATTTCAAGAAGGTGAAGTTTTCCTAAAGGTTCTGCAGCCTCTCGAGGATAAGTACAGACGTCTCTGTACCGATCCGCGAGACTCTACTAAACCTGCTCATGACTCGTGAGACCTATGTAACCTAGGCTCTGATACCAACTTGTCACGACCCTAACCCCGAACCCGGTCGTGATGGCACCTCTCGTGAAGAAAAGGCCAGCCAGTTCAACCCAATTCATCTTTTAAAACAGTTAACCAACACATAATAGTTTAAAACATGATTTACTAACACTGAATAGTGGAAATAACAGTAAAAATGCGGAAATCCAACCCGACACAGCCCACCGGGGTGTCACAAGTCACGAGCATCTATGAATCCACAATACCGTCTACTAAAATCGTAAACTACTACATTTGTTTGGAAAGAACAGGAAAGATAAAGAAATAGAGACACGGGGCTGCGGACGTCAACAGCTACCTCGTAATCTCCGAAGAAGCCCGCCTGGAACTGGAGGAAATCAACACTCCGGAGCGGAACCTGATACGCCTGAATCTGCAAACAGGGTGCAGGGAGTAAAGTGAGTACTCCAATTCAGTGAGTAATAAATGTAAATAATGACTGAAAGTAAGAATTCACGCAAGGCACAAAGCATTCTATGATGAAGCAGTAAAAATCATTTAAAAGCAGTAAAACCAGTGAAAATACAGTAAAATCCTCTTTCAACAGTTAAACAGGTAAATGACAGATTATTAAGGTACGGAAAATAAATGAAAGCTCTCCCCTCGGGCACAGTATCACCACATCCGCCCCTCGGGCAACATCTCAGAACAATAATAGCCCCTTGGGCTCAATCTCACATCACACTAGGTACCCGCGCTCACTGGGGGTGTGCAGACTCCGGGAGGGGCCCCTTACGGCCCAAGCGCAATAACAAGCCATCTCGTGGCATCACAACTAGGCCCTCGGCCTCAAATCAGTATCAATGTCTCCTCACAACATAGGCCCTCAGCCTTACTCATTCAAAAACACTCACAAGCCCCTCGGGCAATAGTAAAACAGTGTGTCTCAGCCCAAAACATCATTTAAAAATATCATTTAAGTCTCAAAACTGAGTAAAAACCGGCTGAGTAGTAAAACAGTGGAAAATACATGACTGAGTTCAAGTAGTAATTCAAAACAGTGAGGAAATATCAAGAAAAAGCCCCAAAGGGTTCAAATAATTGGCATTCAGCCCAAATATGGCATTCAGCCCAAATCATAGTGATAACAAATAAGTTTCAATCAAATACATGGTAAAATCATCAACCGGGATGGACCAAGTCACAATCCCCAATAGTGTACGACCCCAACATCACTACGATGTGCAATCCGGGGTTTCAAACCCTCAGAAAATCATTTACAAGCATTACTCACCTCGAACCGGCTAAATCCGTAGCTCGTGACGCCTTTGCCCTTCGAATTGGCCTCCACGTGCGTCGAATCTATCCAAAATCAGAACGAATACATCACAATATGCTAAGGGAACAAAGCCCAAGCGAAAACAATCGAAAAATACGAAAAATCCCGAAATTAGCAAAACCCGAGCCCCGGGCCCACTTCTCGAAACTCAGAAATTTCTACATCAACAGGTTCCTTATCTCCCCACGAGTCTATGCATATATAGAACACCAAAATCGGAGTCCAAATGACCCCTCAAATCCCCCATTAAAGGCCTCTTCAACTCAAGCCCTAAACCTCCATTTTTAGCCCTTTAATCCTTCTAATTACAGCCTTAATTCATGATATTCTACCATAGAAATGTGTTTTAAGTCCAAAATCCTTACCTTAATGAAGTCTCTTTGATTTATCTCTTCAAAATCGCCCAAAGTTCCCAATTCCAAGTTTAAAAATGGTTAAACCCTTCAAAAATCGCGAAGCATGAAATATATACCTTCTGCCCAGGCATTTCCGCATCTGCGGTCCAAAATCTGCTTCTGCGGTAATGCATATGCGGTCACTTCATCCGCTTCTGCGGAAACTCATAAACGGACCAATTACCGCATCTGCGGCTCCGCAGGTGCGGTCCTTCTACCGCATCTGCGGTTTCTGAATGATCACTTCAAATTCGCATATGCGGCCATCCCATCGCATATGCGACGCCGCACCTGCGGTCCCCAAACCGCAGGTGCGAAAACACCAGAAGCAGCAACATCAGCTGCTGCAACACTTCACCAATTTCTCCGTTAACCACCCGAAATCACCCCGAGGCCCCCGGGACCTCAACCGAAAGCACCAAGTTATCCTAAAACCTTATTCAAACTTGTTCCAATCATCAAAACACCTCAAACACCATCAAATCTATCAAATCACATCGAATTCAAGCCTAAGTTCCTAAATATCTTCCGAAATACACTTTCGATAAAAAATCCAACCAAACCACGTCCGAATGACCTGAAGTCTTGCACACACATCCCAAATGGCATAACGAAGCTACTGCAACTCTCGGAATTCCATTCCGACCCCTAAATCAAAATCTCACCTACCAACCGAAAATCGCCAAAAACTTAACTTTGCCAATTCAAGCCTAGTTCTACTCCGGACCTCCAAAACCCATTCTGATCACACTCCTAAGTCATAAATCACCCCCCGAAGCTAACCGAACCATCGGAACTCACATCCGAGCCCTCTAACACATAAGTCAACATCCGGTTGACTTTTCCAACTCAAACCTTCTTAAAAGAGACTAAGTGTCTCAAACTTCACCAAAACCATTCCGGATTCAATCCAACTAACCCGATACCTCGAAACACGGATAAACAATGCATAAAGAAGCAGAAAAGGGAGAAACGGAGCGGTAACTCATGAGACAACCGGCCGGGTCGTCACACCGGGTAAAGAGGGGCATCTGTTGATACCCAATTTTGACCTCACATTCCTCAAATAGTATATAGACTTTCAAAATGTCTTTTTTCATCCATTATTTAATTTTACAAGATTTATGCAAGCATTTTCTATAATTTTTCATAATTTTAAAGCTTTAAAATTGATTTTCTTGCATTTTAAATTGTTCAAATATCTATTAATTACCCTTTCAAATTATTTTGTGATGACTTAGTCGTCTAAGCTTATTATTTGTATCCGCATATAGGTTTCATAATATTTTTTACCTTATTTTATACAATTATATTTGCATTATTAGGCTATTTACACAATTTTGCAATAATAGCTTATGTGATATGCATAAGCACATTTTTCACATTATTTGTGCCAAATATATTTTTATAGTGTTAAGTTATTATTTTTCAATCATTTTATTACACAAGTAATATTTTATATCTGTAATTATTTTATAAATTATATTTTTAACCAATTTTTGTGTATTATTTATAGCCCAATACAAGGCTAACTCAGGACCAAAATAGGCAGCTCAGATACCTTAAAACCCTTGGACCAATTCAACTTAGCCCAAACCAAACAACCCTCTTTAAAATGACCCGGTCGGGATGCATTCCATGACCTGCCCCGCTTCTCCTCTTATCCTGGCCGTTGATCTCAAATGATCAACGACCCACAACCTTACCCCCTTATTTTATTACCCAAACTCCTGAAACCCTAACCCATTCCCCTTAACCTGCCGCCCCTAAACACTCTCAACCTCCCCTTCTCTCTTATGAAGAACCCTAGCCGCCCCCCTCCCTAACTCTCTTTCCTAATCCCGTTGATAATGGGATTCGACCATTATTTGCTTATCATATTTGGATCCCTTTGGTACTGGTCACACGTTTATGGCATTACTTAGGTATTTACCCAATTTTGTCAAATACCACCTCTATATCGGACGAGAATCAACTCAATCTTGGAGATTTGGACAATATCCTGTCCATATACACAAAGAAAACTGGATTCTTCATACCAGTTGGCCGATTTTGAGTTTAAATGCCTAACTAGGGTTTGGAGTTTTATATTTTCCCTTTCCTGTTTACTCTACTGACTTGCATGCGATATTTTACCTTTTTTCGTCCATGTTTACTTGATTTCTTTCCTTATTTTTGTTTAATCGGTTATTTCCCTTGTTTGTTCATTCAATTCCAACACTATATAAACCCCTCCCTAATTCCCCTCAAAAACTAGAAGTTATCACTGCTATTACACTCTATACATTCTTCTCTCGCTCACCTTCCCTGAAATACTTTGCTCTTTGGCCGGCTGAAAGCCAAGGCCATATTATTATCAACCTCCTCCGCTGCAAGCACTGCTCGGGGCCCTTACGAGGCTCTTGTGAACTCTGAAGCATCAGAGACCTGAGGTTCTTGCTACTAAGCTCTTTACTAATCTTCTGCTCGTATAATTTTGCTACTGGTTAGTGCTTTTAACCCTTGCAATGTTAATTTTCTTTCTTTCCTTCTGCATACCTATATCTGTTTGAATTCTATGAGCATGATTTAGTTGTGAATCTTTGATATTGCACTATTATGATAATGGTCAATACTCCTTTGTCATTCTATGATAGTCGAATGCATTTTACATGAGATAGTTTACTGCTTTGTTCTTGGTTTGTGTTAGGCTAATATGTGTTCTTTACTATGGCCTTCACTCTATGTTGATTCTTTGTTTACTTCTGGAATCAATTCTGTATCTCTGGCATCTGAATACATTTCAGTTTTGAGCTTCAATGCGTGCCTATTTTGATATGAATCTTACTGTTGTGACTATATGTTGTTAGTTATAGAATTTTCTTCATGCCTTGCTTTGGATATTACTACAACTCTATGGAAACCTCCCTCTACTTAGAATGAATCATTTAGTGCTGAGTCTTGTGTTTAATCGACTGTTCTTTGTGTACTAGCCACAACTGCATGGAACACTGCTTTAAGGTTTACTCTAAACATGTTTCCATGCTATCCTGATCCCTAGCATCACTTAGGATTTTAGGATAAACATTCCATTTTCCCTCTTATGCATGTTAATGAGTAACTAATATACCCCTTTTCATGTCCTAAGTTTCTGCACTATGACCTATTCTCCATCATGTTATGTTTCCATGATATTGGCCAAGCTGCCCCTATTGGTATGTTGATATGATATTCGGGACCTTATTAGAACTTTCATGCCAGAGCTGTTATTATACTAGATTGAAATTTGAAATCCTTCAGGTTGGCATATGATATTGTGCACTCTTGTATGTTGAACCTATAATCTTAGAAAAACCTGATTCCCCTTCCTCTTTCAAAAAATGTTTTCTGCCTAATATGCTAAGTGTTTGAACTTGTGATATCAACCATGTTCCTTGAGGCTTGTTGATTCTCTTTGCTTGTATGTTTTTTTTGATGACCCCTGTTCTTTGTTTAATTTGGGGTCTTTTGGTCATTCTCTTTACTATTGGGACTTGAGCTGTCTCTGACACTCAATTTCTCTCCTCATTCTATTGTTGAATCTGCCAAATTGGGTTGTTTAAATGACTGGGTCTTATGGTCAATTTGTGACTGTTTGGTCTAGCTTGAGTTCTTTTATGGCTTTTGAGATGTGCTGATGGGTATATTCCCCTGTTTGGATTTGAGCATGCCATTTGCAAAGAAAGAGTTTGTCGAAGGCCCAGGCAATACTAGGTATCTCCTTTTGGGCCTGTTGTAGGCCTACTATTATTTCTTGTATAATATTTATATTTACATTCTTTGGGCCTGTAATAATTTATAATAACAAACAACTTGGGGTGCTTAGTGAAATTGGGGAAATGGGTATACTCTAATATTTGTATGAAAGGGTAGAAAATATGCCTATAGGGTTCGTATTATCTACTTGTTATTTTTTTTCAACCTGTCGTATATGCCGTTCAATTTCATGCACACTAGTAGAAATCATGCCATTAGGGGAATAACACACTCACACAGCTTGTTTACTATCAAAGCGTGAGCTTAAGTGTTTTATTTATTCTTATGTCTACTGCTATGTGTTACTAGACAACATGACTATAGGAAATAAATACCAATAAACTTTCCTTCAATTTGTATAACTGCAGCATATTCATTAGATACCATGCCTATAGGATTATACTAGCTTGTGTTCTACTGATCTTTATCTAGAAATCATGCCTATAGGGTATTATCACTCGCTTAAAATGGTTTATGAGATTAACCCTGTTAATGCTGAACTCTCAGACACTGTTTCATTGCTTAGCTAGGCCACTATTAGAAATCATGCCTATATGACAATGTCACCTTTCTAAGACGTGTATCCATAAAATCAGCGCTAATAGCTCTACGCTACAAACAGTATTGCCTCCTCGCCTAAGTCACTAAGGGCAATAATGTTGTATATACGATGCTAGAATTCAGAGTCATATAGAAACCATGTCTATAGGGTTTAATGAATTCAATTTGCCTGAATTCTGAAATTGCTTATTCACAATACTGAACCTGCTTGCGTGCATTCGTGTCTAAGTGTGGAGGCTAACTTGAGCCTTTAAATGCCTTTATATGAAGTCCTACCTATTTTGTATGTCGCTTAGTTTATCATTTTGAGCAGCCTAAGTAAAGTCTAGAACCACCCAAATAGATGTCCAATGCCTCCTGGACCATAGGCGTGGGACGGGTAGTGCATGCATAGGGTACGACTTAGAATTGAATTAGAGCGCATTTAGGTAAACAACTTTAACATAGTAATGGGGTAGCAGGAGATGATAGTCTGTGCCCGCTGAATAATATGAGTAACTCCCTACCTCAAGGGAGTTGCAAAGTATTACTTATGTTGCACGGGGTGTTCCTTTAGGCTTAAAAACTTAAGACCCCCCCTTCTTCTTTATATATTTAGTCACCCAATATAGACCGTTATAGTTATATCCTTGTAATTCTTATTTCTCATTGTGTTATAATAGAACTCTTTGACCCTTATTCTCTTGTTTATCTTGCCTAATTATAATCTACATAGTCTTAAGTTCGATTGGGACCCATAGTTGTGGTCCTCTAAGAGTTCCTAACACCTTCTCTTTGAGGTAATTGCCCTTACTTGATCTTTGGTGGCATTGGCTAGTCAAAAAGAGTTATCTGCAAATAGGTGCCCTAACTCACCTTAAACCCGTTAGGTGGCGACTCTTCTTCTTTTAACACTCTATCTCCCACTCAAAAGAGTTGTCACGTGTCGAAACCCGCTTTCGCGAGAAAAAGGGGCGCGACACCAGGCTTGTTTCTAACATACGAACACCGTATCAAACACTACACGATGCACCAATACATGATTGCATACTTTTGCTGAATTCACAACATGCCCCGCATAATTCACATGACCATAATAACATCCTTCGATAATAATAACCGAAATTCCAATATGATGCCCACAACACACCTCATGCCACATATAAGTCCTGATCCAACTCTTGCAATGTTGCCACAATGGAAGAGATGTGTAGAAATTCATATCCAACTGCCGAGTCAACAAATCATTGAGCCTCTCCTCTTGACATGAACCATTACCTCCTTCTGAGCTCAATAACGATATTTGTCCTTTAATATGCCTTATATAAACCCGATCGCACTGATCGTAAATCCGATAATCTCGTCTCACCCAGTATAAGCTGCTCAGGCAACAAGCCACCTCAGATACTACCAAAAGCCTCATATTATGCCACAATGTGCCAACAAGCTACGAACTCGAATGTGATACATAAGGGAAAACGAACTCTGGAAAGAACCACTCAACCCACGTAACTAATTAAACAACCGAAAGGATGTTATGAACCTTCCTCAAAAAAATGAGAAACAAAACACACAAGAATAGATATGGGGAACTGTACTCAGCATCACACTGTTGTGGCGTGCAACAGGATCCACACATGATACCGTTGCGGCGTGCAACCCCAGCCACGTTACCCGTGGCGGCGTGCCACCCAATCCAAACAACATACCCGTGGAGGTGTGCCACCCGATCGACATATAAGAATCTATAAGGAAATACCTACCGAGCTAAAATGCTCATAACTACGAAATACTCGAATATCGACCACAAGCACGCCAAGTGCAGAATACCATCCCTAGGGAGACAGATAGCGCCATGCGCTACAAAACTCGAGCACGACTAAGGTGCGATATAAGATCTTCATCTCGAGAGCCATTCTGCTCACATAACACCATCACTACGCGGAACCTCAACACAGGTGCAATTAATCAAGCCGTCTCACAACCCACACAACACAATAGAGTATTACATGAAATAGCCGATGATAAAATAACATCCAACGTCTGAATACTCCTCTGTAAACAACGCTATGCTGAACTGAACACATCCGGACCGATATAGAGCACACATTCACATTTAGATCCATCCACGGGCCTCAAGCCGATTCTGACCGTACCATACTAGACCAATAACCTTCCAAAGATCCACAATGACCTTTTTCCCATGACATACAGGAACAACCGTCGAATCCGGAACAGACTTCCACAATTCACAACTAAATGAATAGAGCGCCTTCCAGGCCTAAACTCTCACATTAGCTATAGTACCACAATCTCCATACTTGGTTTCAATCTTTAATCAATCAAGTGACTTACATGTCACACTTGTACTATCCTCCCGTGGGGTACGCTCCCACGACCTTTTGCACTAGGTAACAAGTCTGCACATCCATACCACCGGCATACTAATGCTGTAAAGCGAATCGGGAATCCGCAAATCAGTACACTCATCCTCTTACACAGGACACCGATCTTATGTGACGCTAAGGACAATACCAGCTTACTCTAAACATCTGAATTCTTCCCTGCTCATCCGAGCTCGTGACGCTCTTGTCGATACCAAACTGCAACCTTGATCCTCAACTTCAAATTCCCGTGCCGCTCACTGCACCTAACATACCAATACGTGAGAGTATAAGAATTTCATCATAACTCTTGAACCACTAATACACACTTCATCATAGAGAAACCTTTCACTTAAATCATTTCAGGAGAACCATTGCAACACGTGAATGAATTCACGTAACCGTAAAAAACACAATCCTCAAGTAGTGGTCTAAACTACCATAACTCTTCCGGGATCCATCTACACATAACAGGCCATAATACTCGAATGCCTCCAAATGGATCAAATTACGGTGGCCGTCTGTTGACACCCAATTTTTCCCTATATATTTTCAATATGAAAAATAGCTTCAAAATGCTATATATATATATNGGACCCTCAAAATTCCATAGCAAGAAAGGTCGCAATGTCCCAAACCACGTCACGGTCGTCGGTTCATCTAAAAACTATTTTAATTACACATTTATGTTATACTTTTACAAAATCATGCATGTTTATTATCGAAACTGCTTCGTTTAGCAACGCTACCCCAGTGATACATACAGTATCACCAGATCGAAGCCACAGGTCAAGCAAAACCAACGGGGGATACGAACTAACCCTCCCCTTTACAAAATTCACGATTTTTCTTTGGATGCAGGCACTAGGATTATGAGATCATTAAGCATACTATACACTCACAGGGCAAGTCTTGTCCAAGAACACGATTATCCGAACCATTGCACTTACCAATATTTGCTATCAGCACGCACCCGCAATGTTTCGTATGTTGCAACGCTCCCAGTAATCACCACGCCGCAATCTGCTATCAGCTAAGAAAACTCTATTGTCATTTGCTATTTTATTTCTTGCATAAGGCTACCATTCTGCCTTCTGAGACTAAACGTTGTCTCCATCTGCATTTCTGCGTTGCATAAGGCTACCATTCTGCCTTTCGAGACTAAACACTGTCTCCATCTGCATTTCTGCGTTGCATAAGGCTACCATTCTGCCTTCTGAGACTAAAAGTTATCTCCATCTGCATTTATGTATTGCATAAGGCTACCATTCTGCCTTCCGAGACTAAACGCTATCTCTATCTGCATTTCTGCATTGCATAAGGCTATCATTCTGCCTTCTGAGGTTAAGCTCTACCTCCATCTGCATTTCTGCATTGCATAAGGCTACCATTCTGCCTTCCAAGACTAAACGCTATCTCCATCTACATTTCTGCATTGCATAAGGCTACCATTCTGCCTTCCGAGACTAAACGCTGTCTCCATCTGCATTTCTGCATTGCATAAGGCTACCATTCTGCCTTCCGAGACTAAACGTTGTCTCTATCTGCATTTTTGCGTTGCATAAGGCTACCATTCTGCCTTCCGAGGTTAAGCTCTACCTCCATCTGCATCTGTATTGCATAAGGCTACTATTCTGCCTGCATGGCTGAAAGATCGCCCCATAATGCATTGCATGGCTGAAAGATCGCCACATACTGCATTGCATGGCTGAAAGATCAGCACATACTACATCTGCACGGCTGAAAGATCGCCTCATAGTACATTTCATGGGCTGAAAGATCACCTCATACTGTATCTTCATGGGCTGAAAGACTGCCTCATACTACATCTGCATGGTTGAAAGATCGCCTCATACTGCATCTTCATGGGCTGAGAGATCGCCTCATACTACATCTGCATGGCTGAAAGATCGCCTCATGCTGCATTGCACAGCTGAAAGATCGCCTCATACTGCACTTGCACAGCTGAAAGATCGCCTCATACTACATCTACATGGCTGAATGATCGCCTCATACTGCACTTGCACGGCTGAAAGATCGCCTCATACTACATTTCATGGGCTGAAAGATCGCCTCATACTGCATCTCATGGGCTGAAAGATCGCCACATACTACATCTGCATGGCTGAAAGAACGCCACATGCTACTGCATACTTCATAGGCTGAAATATCGCTAACCTGTCCAAAGGCGTCATCGTTCGGAGGCACCATCCTCATAGCCCGAGAACACCATATCATGGCCTAAGGATCCCTTTCAATCTTTTGCATATCATTATTCAAAGGCATCATGGTTCGGAGGCATCATTTTCATAGACCGAGAGCATCATTTCATAGCCTGCGAATCCTTTATTACATGCCTCATGGCCCAGGATGTCATGGTCGAAGGACGTCATCCTAACCGTCCAAAGACAACATTCATGGTCCGGCGGGAACTTGCATCATGTTTAAATTTATGCACGATATTCGCTTGTATTGTTTCTATTTACAGGTAAAACCGGCATGCAACAGCCGTCCCGGCAGAAGCCCGCTCCAGTTCCCGCAGCCATATCAAACCTAACCATTCCCGTAAACCGTCTGCTAATACTCGACCAGCCTAAAATATTGCATCCGTTCTTGGAAAATACCCCTCGGCATACTCCGTCGACGGATCCTGAACTACATATGGCCTGATTCCTGTAAAACCATGGATATGTAGGCAACTCAGAAGCCAGGGTGCGGCCTGAACCTCTCTCCAAAACCATTTCGCTCGGTCAAAATTGGCCATCATATCTTTACCCGAAAACTCTTTCATCATTCCCGGGTAAAGAAGGGCAGCTGTTGACACCCAATTTTTCCCTATATATTTTTAATATGAAAAATAGCTTCAAAATGATATATATATGCACATATTCATATATGCAAGTGCTTCACTACTCTTCCTTAATTTTAAAAGATTTTTAGATCTATTCATTCTCTTATTTTTGTCCATAAAATTCAGTAATTGTTTCCAAAATTGTCATTTTTTGGTGATTCCCTTATTGCACTTTTATATCTATACCAAATATAGCCAAGGGAATTTTATCATATTTTTACAAATTTATTTAGTATTTTTAAAGGTAAATTGGATATAATTGCAATATTAGCCTCTTTTAAGATTTAATTGCCTTTATGTTCACAAAATTAGGTCTGGTATTTATAAATAATTAATATTGTGTTATAAATCATTTTAGTACCTTTAATATATTTACAGAAATTATTTTATTATTTTTTTATAAATCAAATAGGAAAAATTGGCTATTTAAATGTTAGCCCCATTTTATTTCAATTTTAGCCTGATTTTGAACCCCAATTGAACCCAATTACTCCGACCCAATTGCAATCTGAACCGACCCAAATCCTATTCTATTAAACCGCCCCACTTACCCGTCCAATCCAGGCTGTTGATCAAAATGATCAACGGCCATCAGACCCCCTTACCTTAATTAATCCCAAACGACCCCCTAAACCCTATCATTCCTCACAACACGCCGCCTCTGAATCCCCCTCCTCTCTCAAATCCTCTCTACACCACCCTCAAACCCTAGCTGCCGCCACCATAATCCGCCCTAATCCATGGCCTTCCAAGGTCATCGGAGACCTGTATCAGCCTCCCATGGCTTTTACGTGTTCGTTTCTGTGGTCTCATGACCAGATCATGAAGGGGCTTGGTCCAGACTTTGCTCGATGACTATTCTCCGGTCGTCTCTGATCTTTCTCCGGCCAGCCATGGCCATTCGAGTCAGACCTTTGACTCTCCTGCTTAGATCAATGGCTTTCAAGGCCTTTCTCGTCACTTGGGGTTCTTCTAAAACCCTAATCTCTAAGGTTCTTTCGATTTCTTTCAGATCTGCTTCAGATCTATGTTTTCTTTGAACTTCTAAGCATTTTTCTCGAAGTTTCTTTTAAAACTCTGCTTCCAAAACTCTTTATCTTTTCCGATTAGGGTTTTCTTGTTAAGTTATTTCAAGACTTTCTCTGATTTTTGACATGTTTTGCTATGTTTGCTCGTATTGTTCTCCTCTCTGAGTTTGCATGATAAAAATCCTAATTTCTTCTGAGGTTTCTGAGTCCATTTGTTAGTATTTGTTTGATTTACTTCCTTATTATCTCTAGACTCGATTGGTGTTGAAAACCCTAATTTTTGGGTTTATTCGAGTTACTGAGACTATTTGTTTGTTTGATTTACTTGCTTATCATCTCTAGACTCGATTTGTGTTGAAAACCCTAATTTCTTTTCGGTTCAGTCGAGTCTCTAAGTATTTGTGTAATATGTTTGCTCATCATCTTTAAACTCGATTGGTTTCAAAACCCTAATTTCTTTGGGGTCTATTCGAGTTTCTGAAACTGCTTGTGCAATTCATCTGTTTGAAGTTGCTCGACTTGATTTGAAATTCCTTTGTTTCAGCATCTCTTTTCTTTATGTGATTCTGGGTTCTTACTATCTTTGAAACTCGACTATGTCTTCAGAAGGGTTTTTCACTTGACCCTTTACATGCTTCTGATACTCTATCTTTTTCTCTACCACTAAGTCACTAGAGCTTGACCTAAGTGACTATCACGCTTCGAATGTTTGTTGTCTACTAACTTTGTGCTATTATCGCATGTTGTTTCCTTTTGCCAATAGTTTGGCCTCGCATGTCTAGTGTTTGTGCACTCTATTTATATGCTAAGTTTCCCTGTTTGATTGATCTTCAATTTTGTGACTGATTTCTAACTTTTCTTTTGTGAAAATCTGATTTCACTCGCCCGTTAAGGTTAATTGATTTCTTTCCTTGTTTGCCTTACTGAATCCTTTCCAAAACAAGTATATTCCTGTACTTAGACTTAATCACTTACTCGATGGTTTTACTACTTCTTTTATGGAAATAATCAGTCTGCCTATAAATTGATTTCTTTCCTTATTTTGAATCTGTCACTGCCCGTTAAGAAAGTGATCCCTTAATTAAAGGCAATCATGTGTGTAATTGACTCTGAATAGTGATCGTTTCCATGTTTATGTTAAGTCTTTGATTATTACCTTAATTTCTACTCGTTTTCAAAACTATAAATACCCACCTTCTCTTCTTTCAAAGACACGAACATTTTTAAGTTCAGAACACACACTTACACTCAAAAACTCTCTCTTTCTTTACTGCTACTGTCTGCTTAGCCGGCTGAAAGCCAAGGCTAGACTTTGGAGTCCTGCTTACTTTTCTTTACTGCACTTTGCTTCTCTGACTGGTATGTATTAACTAATTTTTCAGCATCAACAACAACATGTTTCTTTACTGTTTCTTTCATTCTTGTTTGTCTCTTGTTTGTATTTAACTAAGCTCCACTATTAAGCATGCTGTATTCTACCTTTTCTTTTCTGAATTAATGTTTCTGTTACTTACTTATCATGGTTTGTGAACCTTAAATCCCCATCCCAAATGTGTTTGGTATCTGTGGTTGGTTTGGGGCATGGCAGCATTGAACATTGTTGTCCATGACCCACACTTGATCTCCCTGGGATCATAACCTCCATGTTTTCTCTAGTTGTTGTGTGTTCTGGTTGGCTTATAGGCATGCCAGCATCTTCTATTGATGTGCACGCCCAAAGCTGACCCTTGCCTAAGTGCATAGGCTCCTTACAATGAATTTCCAACCCCTGAACCCCTTTGTATGAAGTTATCAACTCTGTATTTTACTAATTACTGTTTCCCTAATCACCTTTTACCCCTCTCCTTATCCCCTCAGTTTTAAGACTCCATTCCTGCACTTCCACTATCTTCTTAGACTTAAGTTCTTCCCCTCTTGTGTGAGCCTTGCCTTGGGACCCATGAGCTCCCTCTGAACTTGGACACATAAGGGCTGGCTCTTCCACACTGCACTAATCTTTATCTGGTTCTATTGAACCTGGGTGTAAGCACTGCCCGGGGTTCCTTGAGACCCTTAGGGAACTATGACACACCCAGGTCCGAGAAAGGCTTTGAAACAAGTGGTATTTGAGGCGTTTTGTCCCATAACTCAGAGAGGAAGTCAGAATCAGGCTTTCTACGGTTGTAATTTCCCTTTTTATTTATTTTCTTGATGTAATTCAGCAACTGGTCTGGAATAATTTGTAATTAACATCTGGGGTTGGCTAGTGAAAAAGGGATGGGTAATTATGCATGCTCAAGTGTAGAAACACATGCCTATAGGATTTGTGTTTTAAATGATTCAGTTCTGCATTTAGAAAGCATGCCTATATGACTGTTTAACATCCTGCCTGTTCAATTCTGCATTTTAGATACCATGCCTATAGGGGTTCATTTAAAATTCTGCATGTTCAACTTCACACCTAGATAACCTGCCTATTGGACTTTATTCTGCACGTTTTTTTACCACTTCGAGATCATGCTCTAGGATCTAAACGGCTATAAATGAGTATCATGTTTATAAGGTTAAAATCAGTATAATGTATAGAGATCATGCCAATAGGAATTCCCAAGTGAAAACCTGCCTGTTTCCATTTCTCGTTCAACTAGATATCATATCTATAGGAATTAAAATCAACAACACTAGATATCATGTCTATAGGAGTTAAAACGAGCAATAATGGACGCCATCATCTGCAGAATCTGAGACTAGTCTAACTTAAAATCAGTCTATCCCGAACAAGTTTTTTTTTAATAATTTAATCCCCTATTTAACATGGTTTAGCAAGCATGCCTATAGGATTTCAAACCACTCATTTTTCAGTTTGTTACTGCTTTGCCACATTCTGAATCCGTAATAGATACCATGCTCATAGGATTCTGCCCCAAACACTTAGGCAAACCTTAGGTAATAACAATAAATAAAACTGAGCCCGTTTCTGATAATTAATAATTGCTACAACCAGCAGGCAGGCCTGACTCGGACTTCTTATCTGAGTTATGTAATAAATTGGTCTGCTTCAACAGCTTAAACTCCCTTTTTGTCTTAATATTTTCAGACCCTGCTTGTTGTTTGAGTCATGCTATTTGATTGCTTTGTTTGAGGAGGTATATATGAGCCTTTAGTGTTTACGTGCTTCCCCTTTTAATGTGCAGTCCTATGTGTTTTGCATGTCGCCTTAGATTTTTCACCTTTAAAACCTCAAGTCAGCCTAATATCCCTCCCTTTTAGGAATAGTAGTCCTAAGTGCCTCCGGGACTGATAGGAATGGGACGGGTAATAGCATGCAATAGTGGTCGAGACCAATCCACGCTTTAGTACCTTAACGGGGTGGGAAGGGTAGATATGGATATGATGACCGGTGCACTAATACCACATGTAGCCCCTCTTTTGAGGAGTGATTACCGGGTATAGCATTGATGTGATCCATATTATAAATAAACCTAGGACCCCCTTCTCCTTTCTTTCTTTGTCTTTAAAATATTATGACTTCTTTTCAAAATCAGCCCTTTAATAACTGCTCTTTCATACTTTGTTTACTTTCAAGCATTTGTGTATTAAAATCCCCTCTTATTTGAGCCTTATCTGCTTACATGTTAATTGCACCAAATTCACAAAGAATTGTCTGGCCGGGAACCACACTAGTGGATCCTGAGGGGTGCCTAACACCTTCCCCTTAGGATAATTTCAAGCCCTTACCCTATCTCTGGTTATCAAAAATGTACTTATAGTGAACTTTGTAGGTGTCCTAATGCACCCTAAATCATTAGGTGGCGACTCTTCAAAAAATGCAAAACCCGGTTCCCAAAAGGAACGAGTTGCCCCATACCCCAAAAATGTCATAAACCCGATTCTCTCGCCGCGAGGAGGGAAAAAAGGGGGCGCGACACCGTCAAGCCTCACACATACCGCCACAAATCACCTGCATGACTTAACATGCCGAAGGAACTGATCATTTCTACCATCGTGCTGATTCGACCACTACTAACCGATCCGACTTCTTCTAATTTACTCTGGACTTGCCTTAGGAATAATAGTAGCTCTATTCAAAACAGAACGAATCCACATCCGCACTCATCCTGAGTGACCTTATTTCACGAGACCACGTTGTCTCAAAACCCACGAACCATCTCATACCCTCCTTGTGCGCATATTCACATCTTCAACATGTACACTCATTCTGTTAATTCCTCGATGAATCCGAAATTATCTTCTCCCGTTCCTCCAATGCTACACCACAGACCGAAGATAACATAGAACACTCCAAGCCCCTTTTTATAATCCGCTACAAAAGCTCGATACTTAACCATACTACGGACTCGAAATCCTTAGGCACCGCACTTTAACCTTTGAATCTACTATAACCGTTGTTGAGAGTCACCCACTCTGACTTGGTCCCAAATATAATAAAACTCCAGGGCCCTGCTAGCAAATGAACACCCCCTCTAAGAAGCACCCGGCTGAATTACTCCCCTTGTACATCACATCAACACGAAGCATAAACTTTGAGTCTTCCCAAAGCCTGAACATGAGTCGATAAGGCTAATTATGGCACACATTCCTCAAATCCTTTGCTCAAATTACCACTGATGTTCTCTTTCCTTAGTCATAATAACTCACCAATATGCCGACAACAAGAAACCGACAACCATGCAATCCAATCGCAGGCGGTGGGGCTCTCCAACTTAGCTTGAAGTTACCATTACATAAATCTGGAACCCGCCAAGATTCCTTATCCTCCATTGACATGATCTTGCACAATCAACCCGTCAAATTCCTCAAGATCCTTCTGTTAACATTTATGGAACACTCTAAATCACTAGCCACATATACATATTCGACCTCTTACTGGATAGCCAATAAAAGTCTTCGTAGAAGCTTCATCAACACCATGCAACTGCTAACCTGCTCATAGGAGATAAATCACATGTGAAAATTCCATGCCGACACCTTCCAACGACGTTGCACTGAGTACCATTACTATGAAATCCATAAACCATCCTGAGCCCGTGCTCATTCACCAGCTATACAAGTTCGTTCACTCCTCATTGACATTAACTAAAGGTGCGACAATACATTCCAATCCGAAGTCATGTTGTATCCTTCTTCATATCAAGAAACTTCTTTCTGTTGTATCCAACCTTCCTCCGTATAGTAGCCAATATCCCAAATTAAGTCCGTAGACCTAGTCATTGTCCACTATGTATACCAAATCACTCTAAAAGTTCCTCAAGGCGCGTATCTATCCTGCAACAAAACCATATGCTACTCTGCCACTCTCCCACTTTGGTCAAACCATCTCCTTTAAGCAACTACTCGACTTCTACTCCTCACCCTTGGCCTTCTAGAAGTTTGACCACTGTAAGACACCTCCCACGTGCCCTTCCTCATCCTTCGCTGCCCAGTTGTTCCCTTAAATCAAAATCCATCTCTGTAGTACTTGAACCAATAGATCGCTACCAACTTTAAACCTCTCCGAAGACCATCTTTCTCGAGCCATCAACACTAGGAACACCGATTCGTTCCTGAACCACTGCATGCTGCGATCTCTGACAGCCGCTTCCCCGACATCATTTCACAATATCCTGCCCTAAAGGCGAGTTGAAGAAGATCATAACACCGGAGAACTTAACACATTCAATCAAGGATGACGACTCCACATCACAGATGAAAATTTCACCACGCTTGAAAATACCAAGTCTCGTTACTCTATCAACCGAAACCTGACATTCATAGTCCAATTGCCTTTCCTCCGCTGGAACTAAATGCTGAACCTCTAAGCCATGAATTGAGAAATCCTTCTATCAAGTCATTCCTACCGCGATCCATAAATAAGCACCCTCCCACAACACCAACACTGCGTGATAGCAACGCACGAATCATCATAACAATCAGTGCCCAACTTCAAAACCATAGACAACACTAATATTGAGCTAAAACGACAGAACAACCTTCCGCAAGGTGACGGCAGTAGCCCAATCAATACGTAGGGAGAAACATCCTGCACCACACCTGCAGTACCTTTACAATTCCTCAATTCCCAAATGATAACAAGCGCTTCACATCGCATAAGATTGAATAGAAAATAAATAAAGGCATAAGCCTCAAAAGGAATCAAATCACACGATGAGGAATCAAGAAGGGAAGTGCTCCTAACAGCCCTGTAGCCTCTCGAAGATAAGTACAGATGTCTCTGTACCGATCCGCAAAACTCTACTAGACTTGCTCATGACTCGTGAGACCTAAGTGAACCTGGCTCTAATACCATGTTGTCATGACCCAAAATCCATTAAAGGTCGTGATGGCACCTAACACCTTTGTCAGGCAAGCCAACAATAAATGTTTAACTTAATTACTCATTTTAGTATTTTTTTGGAAATAGTAATTTCCTTAAATTAAATAGTGAGATAAAATTTTACAGAGTAAATAATAATATCTGCATAACTATAATACTGAACAACCCATAATCATCCCCAAAACCTGGTGTCACAAGTGCAAGAGCTTCAACTAGGGAGTAAAATAAATACAGCATCTGTCCGAAATACAAGTTAGACAGAAAAAATATAAATAACTCTAAAGGAGACTCTGCTGGCTGCGGATCATAATATGGAATGCAGCTCACCTAAGTCCCTACATTAACCACGCCTCTGCGCCCACGAGGCCACTATACATATATGCACCTCCACAAAAATATATAGCAAGTGTAGTATGAGTACGTAAATCAACGCGTACCCAGTAAGTATCCAGTCTAACCTCGAAGAAGTAGTGACGAGGGGTCAACTCCGACACATAATATGGGCTATCAATAAATTTTTGATATTATAATTAATTGTGAATTATAAAACAACTAAAACTCAATAACAAGAAGTAGGTAAACAATTCTTTTATTATTAGGAAATTTTCAAATTTATTTTCGTCATTCAACAATTTATATCTCAATCCAATGAAGCAATATCAATTATTATTAGTTCCGAAGATTTTATCATGCGCAAATTATGTCGAGGTCGTACGGATGATAAGTGGGGATTTTAACCTATTATTTGCTCTTTCTCACTTGCGTATTGGGCGCAAAATGCCTAAATATATTCTCGAAAACTAACATAATATGCTTGCTTGCAGGGAATTGTTCACAATGAGCCAAAGTGGCCACGATCAACTTACAAAGGGGTGAAAATAGGAATAAAGACCAAGACTTGGCCAAGACTGTGGAACGCGGAACGCGACAGAAATATGCAGCCGGGGAAGTGTCATCGCGGATGCGGTCATGAATTCGCGGACCGCGAATGGGAGAATCAGCGAGGTCGTATTTTACGCCCTTCAGGGGCGCGGACAGCAACAAAAAGATGTGGCCGCTAAATGACTGGCGCGGTCGCAGTTGGAATTCCGCTGACAGTGTATGCTAAGGATTCAAAGACCTTGCAAGTTGTACAAGAATGAAGAACGCGGTCCGCAAATATGCGGCCGCAAAAATCACCAACGCGGACGCGAAGAGAAAAATGCGGCCCGCGAAACAAGTTCCAGCCAGCCTCAGATGGAAAGAAACGCGGACCGCGCTCAGTAATACGCGGCCGCGAAAGCTAGAGTGCCGCCGCGGTCAGAAATACGCGGCCGCAAAATCTCCGCATGGGCATTTTTGTCCGGAAATTTCAGCCTAGTATAAATAGATCTTTTTCACAATTTTAGGGTATGTTATGTTTTGCTGAGTACGTGAGACGGCTAGTTTTACCTTTTTGAGTAATTTTAGAGTAGATTTATCTTCAATCTTTAGATTTTCATCTTATATTTGAATATTATGGCTTATATTTCATCTTCATCTTTGATTTCTACTGTTATCATGAGTAGCTAAATCCCATAGCTAGGGTTGTGACCCAACCCTAGTGTGGGTATTTAATGGTTCTTCTATTTTAGGGCTTAATTGTTTATGGGTTAGTGATATTTAGCCTAATTCATGCTTTAATTGTAGAATTGGTGGTTGCAAACACTGATTCGTGCCTTTATGACTTAGACTCTTCTTGAGAAAGAGGGACTAAGTCTAGGAAAATTAGGCTAACAAGGAATAAGGGTGAATTCAAGAGATTGATAGCCCCAATTAAAGGGTTAAACCTAGAGATAGTAATACTCGACTTGAGTCAATATCATTTGTTATGCATGAACACCCATTTGGACTTGAGAAAGCCAAATTGGGAAAAGTCACTCAAACTACCGAGAGGTATAGAGTGAACACTTATATGTGATGGTTATATCACGACCATAATCATAACAAGCTTGCCCTGAATTCTTGATACCCGTTAGATACCCACCTAGGCAAAAGTCACTACCCTAGTGCCTTTTTAACACTTGAAAACTCCCACCAAAAATAGTGTACTTAGCTTATTCTAGCATATTATAATATAGAATTAGAAGTATAATCAATCATAACCATGTTTGGAGGTGCAATTTGGAACAACACGCACATCTAGATTAGTTAGATACCTAACTCCAAATCAATTAACTCCCTGTGGAAATCGATCCCGACCTTTGTTGGGTAAAACTACATCGACCATCCTTGCCGCTCGATAGTGGTACAGGCTTGGAACCGATCAATTTTTGGCGCCGTTGCCGGTGAGTTAGAAGGTTTTAGCTATTTATCTAATTGTTTGTGTGTTTTATTTTTCTTTCCTTCGGAATATCTAATTTGTTTGTGAAATTGCTTTTAGGTACCAAATATCTCTTAAAAATGATGCTCCCGGAAATTTGCCATTGGGGGAGGAGGTAGATGATGATAATGTGGATGAGATTCAACCTGAACCACAAGCACAAAGGAGAGGCTGACCGCCTCATGATAATATTCCGAACCCTCCCCCACCTTCAGCAAGGGCAGCATACCGGGTGTTGCCTAACGAAGGATACGCAAGTGCAATAGTCCCGCCCCAGATTAGGGCGGGCAACTTCTAAATAACCAACGTCATGCTTATACTCTTGGAACGAAGGGATTTCTTCACCGGAGCTCCACACCAAAATGCCTACAAGCATCTCAATGGTTTTGTTGATGCATGATGGGGGAGCAAGCAACCTAACATTTTTGAGGACGCGTTGAGATTAAGGCTTTTCACACTCTCTCTAAGGGAGAATGCTTTAGATTGGCTTGAGAGGTTGCCCAACCATTCCATCACCACTTGGGATGAGTTGACCGAGAAATTCATAGCAAATTTCTTCTCTCCGGGACATATGGCGACACTGAGAGATGAGATCCTTGCCTTTAAACAAGATCCAAATGAACCGCTTCATGAGATTTGGGAAAGGTATTAGACGATGGTTAAAGAATGTCCGAACAATGACATGACCGAAGCCATGATCCAGTAAGCATTCTACCGTAGCATCCACACTACCAACTAGTGTGTAGTTAACCAACTTGCCGGGGGAAACTTTATGAACGCACCTTATGCTGAGGCGTGTAATATACTTGATGAGATGGTGGATACTTCCTCGGCGTGGCAATGTTGAGCTAATGTGCCACAAGTTGATACCAATGTCGTTCACCTACACAAAGAGCTCCATGACCACGGCCAAACAATAGCCGAGTTAACTACAACCATGAACCAGTTGGCCAAAGCTCAATTGCAACAAGTTCACGGGCCAAAACAAGTGAATGCCATGGAAGGGGTAAATATGATAGTCAACAAGAGGAGGCAAAGAGGTCAACAAAGTCAAGGAAATTCGGATCAATATGAGCAAGGCGGTAGTGGTTACAACCAAGATGATGTGTATGAGGATCATAGTGAAGAGGTTCAATATGTGAACAACTACCAAGGACATCGGGGAAATGCTCCGAATCAACAATAATAGTGGAGATCCCAAGGCAATTGGGGAAATCAAAATCAACAAGGAAATTGGAATAGTGAAAATAACAACAACCAAAGCAAGTGGGGGAACAACAATCAAAATTGGGGCAACCAAGGTAACCAAGGCAACTGGGATGGCAATAACAATAGCAATTGGGGAGGCAACAACAACCAAGGAGGTTGGAATAATAATAATCAGGGAAATCAGGGGCCGGGCTTTCAAAGGCCTCCGATGTATCAACAACCAAACAACCCGCCTCCATTTCTATCTCAAGGACCTATCTCGTCCAACAATGAGATGGGACGGATTGAATCCATATTTGAGCAAATGATAAAGAAAAACGCCGACTCCGATGCCCAATTGATGTCCCATAATACTTCTATCCGCAACTTGGAGGTCCAACATGGCCAAATTTCTCAAGCTTTGAATACTCGCCCTAAGGGGGCACTACCTAGTGACACGGTAGTAAACCCGAAGGGAGGGAACAATACGGGCCACACTATGGCTGTGACTACAAGGAGTGGTAGAGGTGGTGTTGCTAGTACCTCTAATGCAAGAAAGGTTGTGAGTGATGATGTGTTGGTGCAAGGTGATGATAAGCAAATCAATGATGTGCAAGTGAGTGATGAGAATGTGAATGAAAAAGTGAGAATTGACACTCATTACAATGTGGAGGAGACACAAAATGATGTGAACCCGTCTAGAGAACACATGATAGAAATACCGGAAACGGTAGTGCCCAAAGCCAAGGCTCCTTTGCCAAGGCCTCCTCCACCATACCCTCATAGGCTTGCAAAACAGAATAATGAGAACCAGTTCAAGAAATTTATTGATATGATGAAAAGTTTGTCCATAAATGTGCCTTTGGTAGAAGCTCTTGAACAAATGCCAGGATATGCCAAGTTCATGAAAGACTTGGTAACAAAGAAGAGATCCATGAATTGTGAAACTATCAAGATGACGCATCAAGTGAGTGCCATTGTACATTCCATGGCCCCAAAGCTAGAAGATCCCGGTGCTTCTACAATCTCGTGTACGGTAGTGCCGATTTTGCCAAAGCTTTGTGCGACTTGGGGGCAAGCATTAACTTGATGCTATATTATGTGTTCAAGACATTGGGGATTGGGCAACCAAGGCCCACATCCATGAGGTTGCAGATAGTGGACAGGACAATGAAGAGGCCATTAGGGATCATAGATGATGTGCTAGTTCGGGTCGACAAGTTCACACTTCCCGTAGATTTTATTATACTTGACTGCGAGGTTGACTATGAGGTGCCGATTATATTGGGAAGACCTTTACTAGCTATAGGGAAGGCTTTAGTTGATGTGGAAGCAGGGGAGCTCACCTTCCGGGTGGGTGATGAAAAAGTTGTGTTCCATGTCTGCAAGTCAATAAGGTAGCCCAATAGCAACGAAGTATGTTCATTTGTGGATCTTGTGACCGAGATGATTGTTGAAGACGCCAGTGCTGCGATTAATGTGGAGGACCCTTTGGAAGCTGTGTTGTTGAACCATGATGTGACTGAGGATGAAAGCTTGGTGGAATATGTCAATGCTTTGCAAGGAATGGGTTCATACACATATGAGCCTTGGAAACTTTCCTTTGATCTTGAGAACCGAAAGATTCCACCAACAAAGCCCTCAATCGAGGAGCCTCACGTATTGGAGTTAAAGCCTTTGCCTTCACATCTCAGGTATGAATTCTTGGGCCCTTGTTCAACTTTACCTATTATTCTTTCTTCGAGCTTAACTAACATGCAGGTAGATGCCACCCTTGCGGTGCTCCAAAGAAGGAAGAAGGCAATTGGATGGACTCTGGCTGATATTTGGGGGATAAGCCCCGCCTTTTGCATGCACAAAATTATACTTGAGGATGATGCCAAACCCTCCATGGAACATCAAAGGAGGTTGAATGAGGCCATGCAAGAGGTCGTCAAGAAGGAAATTATCAAGTGGCTAGATACAGGGGTTGTGTACCCCATTTCGGATAGTTCATGGACTTCGCCGGTACAATATGTGCCGAAGAATGAGGGTATGACTGTGGTCACAAGTGAGAAGAATGAATTGATCCCCACTAGGACTATCACCAGATGGAGGGTATGTATGGATTACTGAAAGCTGAACAAAGTGACCCGCAAAGATCACTTTCCATTGCCCTTTCTTGACCAAATGTTGGATAGACTTGCTGGGCGTGCCTACTATTGCTTTCTGGATAGGTACTCAGGTTACAACCAGATTATGATTGCACCGGAGCACTGAGAGAAAACCACCTTCACATGTCCGTATGGAACTTTTGCATTCTCACAGATGCCATTTGGTTTGTGTAATGTACCAGCTACCTTTCAGCGGTGTATGATGGTTATATTTACGTATATGGTAGAGGACTTTCTTGAAGTGTTCATGGATGATTTTAGCGTTGTGGGTGACTCCTTTGAAGAATGTTTGGGTAATCTTGACAAAGTGTTGGCGATGTGAAGAGACCAACTTAGTACCTAATTGGGAGAAGTGCCACTTTATGGTTGAGGAGGGCATTGTCCTCGACCATAAGATCTCAAAGAACGGTATTGAGTGGACAAAGCAAAGATTGAAGTGATTTCAAAACTCCCTCCTCCTACTTCCGCCAAGGGAGTTAGGAGATTTCTTGGGCACGCGGGGTTCTACCGAAGGTTCATCAAGGACTTCTCAAAAGTGGTGAATCTCTTGTGCAAGTTGTTGGAAAAGGATGCAAAGTTTGTTTTCGATGATGACTGCATGAAAGCTTTTGAGCTTCTCAAGTATAGATTGACTACCACTCCCATCATCACCGAACCCAATTGGAGCTTACCATTTGAGCTCATATGCGATGCTAGTGACGTTGTGATAGGAGCGGTTTTGGGGCAAAGGATCAATGAGATATTTCATCCGGTCTATTATGTAAGCAAAACGATGAACGATGCCCAAGTCAATTATACTGTGACCAAGAAAGAGTTACTAGCCATTGTCTTTGCCATGGAAAAGTTCAGGCCATATCTCATGGGTACCAAAGTGATTGTGCACACCGATCACGCGGCACTCCGTTACTTGATGACAAAAAAGGACTCCAAGGCTAGGTTGATGAGATGGGTTCTACTGCTTTAGGAGTTTGACCTTGAAATTATTGATCGAAAAGGGTGTGAAAATCAAGTGGCGGACCACTTGTCCCGCTTGGAAGAGGAGGGGAGGCCCCATGATGGCCTCGAAATTAATGATTCGTTTCCAGATGAACAACTCCTTTCCTTGTCTTTGAATAGTATGCCTTGGTTTGACGATGTGGCTAGTTTTCTTGTGACCGGCATTGGCCCGAGTGAGCTCTCTTCTAACCAAAAGAAGAAGCTTAAACAGGACAACTTGGATTATTACTGGGACGAGCCTTATCTTTTCAAGATTTGTAATGATGGTGTGATCCGGATATGTGTTCCGGAAGAGGAGAAAATGAGTATTGTAAGGCCCCGTGAAAATTTCTACTCAAAACCCGGTTCAGACCCTTTGGACTGATCTGTGCACTAAAAAGTCAAGAAATAATGTTTTCCAGAAGAGTGCGATTATGCAGTCGAGAATGCGGTCGCATAACAGGTATGCGGACTGCATAGTCACCGCAAAGTGAAACAGTGTGTTGGTCAAATTTGAGGTCAACTATGCGGTCAATTATGCGATCGCATAATCGATATGCGGCCCGCATAGTCATCGCATAATCCCCTTGGGATTTTGTAAGGGACAGTTCTGCGGTGCACTATGCGACCGCAGAACGGGTATGTGGACCGCATTTCCGTCGCATACCCAAACAGTGTCTTCAGATTTTGGGGAGCATTTTGCGGTCCATTTTCCGCATGTCAGCTTTGCGATCGCAAATGCGATCGCAGACTTGAGTCACGCTCCCATTTTCTAATTTTTTAAGACCCGACCCCCTGTCGTTATATCTTGTGCAATAACTCACTTTGAGCATATTTCCTGGTAGTTCTAGAGTGAGAAAGAGAGTCTAAGAGAGGGGAGTGCTTTTCATCAAGAATGGCTCCATAAATCCTTGTTAAACATTGAAGATAATCAAGTGAGGCACCAAAACCTTCATCCCAAGAGGTAAGGCTTCATCACCCCAACTCTTAAATTCGAGACACAGCCATAAGGAGTCATTAGTGAGGTAATTTATGGGTATAACAATAGATTTCTTGCATGCATACAAGATCATAGAGTATTGGGAAGTTGTGAACTAAAAAGAAAGCAATTAGGGTATAAAATGATAGAAATCTCTCACAAAAAGGACCTAAGATCACAATGCACCCCTAGTGCTCGATAATATGCTCAAACGAGCTAGAATCTTAATCTTATCCCTAATTCTTGGTTCAATTTGTAATTCTTGTATAATAGATCGAACTGCTAAGAGTTTCATAATTTGTAAGGATTAAGGGAAGCTTTATTGAGGTATGTATGGCTAAAGCCCCGTCTTTTAGAAATTGAGCTTCATTAAGTGCTTGTGCAAATGTGGTAAGGCTAAAGTTTGGATTCTTACATTAACTATTATTTTACATGAATTGATGTTGTAATTTTATACGCGTGAGATATGTGTCGCAACGTAATCAATGTGCTATCTTGATAACTGGAAAGGGGCAAGAGGTATGAATCATGTATTGAAATGCTTAGACTTTAATTTAGATTGAAATTGTGTTGTTGTGCCATCTACTGGGAATCTTATTTATGCTTACACTTTAAATAGCCTTTGTGTGCACCTACTGTCCTAAATGGCAAAGCTAATATTGAAATTGGGAATAATGTAAAATGCGGCCTAGTGCCAAGAATGATGTGATAAGTTGTGGCCCCAAGTGCCTATGAAATGATATATGTGAAATGAAATGACTAATGAGAAAGGAACAACGTCGTGGTAAGGCGGCCTAGCCGATTGGGCCGTGATCGGACGCCATGCCGCACACATGGTGGTATTATGCTGAAATTGAATTCCGGGAAAAAAATAAAAATGAGATTGTGATTGAAACGTATGTCTCAAAGGAGGCAACCTAGCCGATCGGGCCGAGATTGGACTTCGCTCAAGATAGCGGTGGCATTGTGAGCAATGATGAATAATGTGAAATGTCCCAAACTAAAAACTAGGGAAAAATGACGTGAAAGTTGTATGATTCCTTTATTTGATAATATTGTGATAGTTTAAAGCCTTTGAGTTATACTTGTGATTTTCTTATTCTTATGTGAAAGTTCTTTCTAATTAGATGATGTTTAGTTATACATACTAGTACTATTCCATGGTACTAACGTCCCTTTTGCCGGGGGTGCTACATTTTTAAATGAATGTAGGTGGCTCTATAGCGGACAGTGCCGATCGTGCGTAGCGGAGTGTCCTCATCCCGAAGACTTGGTGAGCCCCTTTCTCCTTCAAAGGGGTTATGTTGTTCACCTTTTGTTATAGACCTTCGCATTTGAGGTATTGCCGGGGCCTTGTTGCCGGCGTTGTCATATTACGTCTTTTGTATCCATAGAGGCTCCGTAGACATTGTGTGGGTTATGTTGGTTGGGTTAATGATCTATGTGCAACTCTATTCTCTAGTTCGTCTAAGCAATGACTGTATAAAATCTTAGAAACTTAACCACGATCTAAGGTTTGTGATATAAAAATGAACTGACATTGTTAAATGTTCAAGTTTGCTACTGTCTAAATAATTGAAAGACGGATTTCCTTAATTATATTGAGTTGGGTAGAAAGTGTCAATAAGGATTGCTCAGTTGGGTTCACTCGATTGAGCGTCGGTCGCGCCTCCCGAGGTTGGGGCGTGACAATTATTCTTGATGCTTGCCATTCCTCGCCCTAAGGTGGTCATCATGGTGGGGAGGGAACTGCTTCAAAGGTTCTCAACTGTGGATTTTATTGGCCTACCCTGTATAAAGATGCTAGTGAGCTTGTTAAGAGATGTGATGAGTGTCAGAGAGCTGGTGGAATCTCCAAGAGGGATGAAATGCCTCTCACCACTATTCTTGAGATTGATATTTTTGACGTGAGGGGCATCGTCTTCATGGGGCCATTTGTGAGTTCATGTGGTAACACTTACATTCTGGTTGCTGTTGATTATGTTTCCAAGTGGGTTGAATCTGTGGCTTTGCCCAACAATGAGGTATGGAGTGTGGTGGCTTTCTTAAAGAAAAACATCTTCACAAGGTTTGGCACTCCAAGGGCGATCATCAGTGTTGGGGGGTCTCATTTTTGCAACAAGGCCTTCAATACTTTACTAAGTATGGTGTCAATCATAAGGTGTCAACCCCTTATCATCCCCAGGCTAGTGGACAAGTTGAGGTCTCCAACAGGGAGATAAAGGGAATATTATCAAAAACTGTCAACGCAAACCGAACTGATTGGTCAAGGAAACTTGATGATGCTTTGTGGGCTTATAGGACTGTTTACAAGAATCCAATTGGTATGTCTCCGTAACGGTTGGTATTTGGGAAATCATGCCATCTCCCAGTGGAATTAAAGCATAGGGCCATGTGGTCGCTGAAGAAGTTAAACCTTGAATAGGATGTAGCTGCAAATCTCTGGGTAGAGCAACTAAATGAACTTGATGAGTTCTGGTTTCATGCATATTCCAGCTCGTCATTGTATAAGGACAAGATGAAGTACTTACATGAAAAATATGCCCGGAACAAGGAATTCAAGTAAGGTGACTTGGTTCTTCTATTTAACTCTCGTTTACGACTGTTTCCGGGAAAGCTCAAGTCAAAATGGAGTGGCCCTTTTGAAGTGGTGCTTGTAACTCCGTTTGGTGCTCTTGATTTGTATAACAAAAATGGTGAAATCATCAGAGTTAATGGGCACCGAGTGAAGCACTATCTTGGTAAGTTTGATGATAGCCACGTGGTGGCGTTGATCCATTTCAAGTGAATGATGGTAACATGCGTCGTGCCGCGACATTAAATCAAGCGCTTCTTGGGAGGCAACCCAAGTGTTTTTCTTTCTTTTTGATTTTCTTCTTAGTTTAGGCTTTGTTTTGGACTAATTGGTTGTGAAGTTTGTGTAGGAATTGTTTGTACAGTGCAGGACTTTGGCTGGAAAAATTTGCCCAAGTGTGGGAAATTTCGGGGATCGCGCCCATAATTTTGTGGTCCGCGGTAGCAGTACACGGGGGCACTTTTTATTCGCGGACGCGTATTTGAGGAGCTCAAAATACCAGCTCTCTGAAGTTGAGTTCGCGTCCGCGTTCATAATTTGGCGGTCGCGGTGAGTTCTCGGCCGCGTTCATAATTTCGCGGGCTGCGGGCTGCGGTCAGTTGCTTGTGGCTATTCTCCATCAGGTAAAAGAACGCGTACCGCGATAGAATTGTGCAGTCGTGTTCAGGTAAGTCGATGGGGTTTACAACTGTTAGGTATAAATAGGAGGTTTCTAGACCTTTTACCCTTTTGGACCCCTGATTTCCCACCGAGCAATAGCACTGTTCACCTTACTTTGTGAAGTCCCTAATCTCATTTTACTAATCAAGAGTCCGATTTTCTCTCAATTTCACAACTGGTATGCTCAAATCATTGCATTGCTTTTATATTTTGCTTTTCTCTTCTCTTAGTTTTAGATTTTTTCTTTTTAATTGGGGTTTGAATACTTGCCATAATCTAAAAATTGACGCCTAAATTCATGTGGGTAATTTTTACATACCTAATGGGGGATAGGGTTATTAACTATGCTTGTAATTGCATAAATTTTTGCACTTAGTGAAAACCCTAGGTAACAAATATTCGTCAGTGCCTGTGCTTTTTGAATTTCGCGGTCCGCGATACTTAATTTGTGGGAACTGTGTGTGTGAAAGTTCGCGGTCCGCGGTTGGTTCATCGTGGTCGTGGCCAAGGTTTCGTGGTCCGCGTTCTTTAGCTTCAGAGAAGTCTGATAACAGCTTTCGCGGCCGCGTCTACTATTTTGCGAACCGTGGTTGATCTTTTGCGTCCGCGTCAACTTTTTTGCGGTCTGCGGTGATCAAAGTTCAGAGAGTTAGTAGTCTAATCCTAACCTCTTCGCGGCAGCAGTTACTTTTTCGCTATCCGCCATGGGCATTTCGAGGCCGCATTCACTTTTCCGCAGTCCGCGGTGCCTGGTTCTGGGAAGCAGTTCTACATTTTAACTACACTGTTCTAACATGCTTGAAGCTTTGTTCTGACTATTTTTCCGTACTTGTTTGTTGCAAACAATGGTCTGATCTAGAGGTGGAAGCGATACTTCAAAAGGGAGGGCAGGACCCTCCCGAGGCAGGGGAAAAGGGAAGACCAAGATACCACTAGTAGTCAAAAAATCAATTGGGAAGATGCGAGCTGCCATAAAAGCTGTGGATAGAGTAGCGGACCACTCAAATACGAGCGAGTACGTCCCTTCCCGAAAAGCTTCGGAAGGAGACTCTGTGCCCACTCATGTCCCAGATTTCCCGGAGAAATTCCGATTGGTAGATTTACCTACCTCCTCTGTTGAGCCGTCTGATGACTCAGGAGAAGGTAGTAAGGATTCGGCATCATATTCTCCGCCTACTACAACTTTAGCTTCACCAGCAGCTCATATATCTGTGGATAATGATGATGAGGTCCCGGATGACGGGAGGGGGGTGATACTATTGTTGGGGGTTTGGAAAGGTCAAGAAAACCGGAGGTGTGGCAGCACAGATATGTGAGTGAGTTATCCTACCACAAGTTCCGAGAATGGTGGCCCCAAAGGTCACTCACCCTTGAGAGGCAATTCATAGAGAGAGACCTCCTTCCCACAATCCAAATGTCAAAAGGCAGTTCGAGGAGAGAGTTTGGTGGAAATGGTTTACCAGCAAGGTTCCGGATGCCAATGAATACCTTGTCAAAGAATTCTATGCCAACGTTTCCCACATCAAAAAGGGCACCATAGTGACAAAGGTCCGGAACTTGAAAATCCGGTTTGATGGGCACACTTTGAATGAGTATGCTGGTTTTGAGGGCGTGGAACCAACGCGGTACTTGGAGAAGCTGGCACTTGATGAAGTAGCCCGTCCATGGTTGGCGGAAATATTAGCTCCGGGGACGACACCGGCATGGCTCACAGCTGGAGCCCCAATAGCCAGGAACACCCTCAGCTTCGAAGCCAACGGTGGTCCACCTTTGTGTGCAGCCGGTTGGATCCGTGTCAGCATGATAGTGTCCTCCCACTCACCCGGTGCATCTTGTTAGCCTCCATCATTGTGGGGTATCCCATCAATGTGGGGAACCTCATGTACTATCACATCACGAAGGAAGTGGGAAAGGAAGAAAGGTCTTATCCCTATCCCAACTTCCTCACCATGTACTTCGAGGACCAAGGGGTTGAGAAGAAGGATTATGACACTAAGACAAACCCAAAGAAGCCCTTCTCCTGGTACAGCACCAAAGGACCGAACAACCCGAAAGCAAAGGGTAAAACTGATTTCTCCTCTGGCCAGTCTGAAGAGCCAAGGGTAGTAGCTGCCGGGTCAGAGCCTTCTACAGCAGGGGGATCTTCTGCCATCCCTCCTCCTTCATCAGGGCCATCCATCACCATGTCGTTGTCTATGCCATCGTCTTCCACATACACCGAGACTACATTGCGGGTCTCGCAAACTTTGTCCAGCATCAACAACTGGATGCAGGAAAGCTACATCAAAGTTGTCTGTCTTATCTAGCACAGTGGCAGCACAGTCAGCCCCGGTACAGCCCCAGGTGCCCTCATCAGTAGAGGAGTCGTTGAAGGAGCTTCTGGACAACCAAAAGAAGCTCCTACACAACCAGAAGAGGATCATGGATACTTTGGATATTCATGGAAGGGCTAAAAAGGACCTAGGCAAGCAGGTAAAGAAAATGAAGAAGACTCGGGCTTCAAAGGAATCAGTGGAGCAGCTTAGGAAGGATGTAGAGAGGTTCACAGCTGCTGGTGATATTCCACTAGATTTGCTCATGGAGGAGCAAGTCCCAGCAGCACATGCAGCAGATCAGCAGGCACCAGCAGCTGGCCAGTCTGAGGAGCCAGCTGCAGCTACACACAGTGCTGTGGAGTTGATCCAGATGCTCCGCAACCCCGTGGTCCCCTAGTCCTATTTGGAGATCCAGTTAGAGGACCTGGAGGGAGATGCGGATCCTATGCAGTCCGAGGACACCTCTCATGTGCCGGACCCGATGCAGACCACATAGGGGTTTTCTTTACTCTCTAACCCTTCCCCTAATCTTATTTTGCTTTTAGCATTGAGGACAATGCTATCTTTTATTTGGGGGGTGGTTTATTTTGATTTGGTATGTAATAACTATGACTCTTTTTCTTTCTTTGCTTCTCTTTATTTTACTTTTGGTATGTATATATTTGTTACTTTCACATTTGGTATGTATATATTTTTACCATTTGATGTATATATTCATTTTCATTTATGTAAATATTCGCTTTACTTCAATTTTGTATATATTCATTTTTATTTCTGTAGTTTACTTCATAACTTCTTTCGTAACTTTACTTCATAGCTTCTTATTTCCTTTAGTAGTTTCTTGTTAAGATTTTAGCTTCTTTTTGCATTTTATGTGGACAATAAGCCTTTTATTTTCTTAATGCCACAGTTCTTTCCAATGGTGGATGTTGTGTGAACCAGGTGGCTCTTCCCGATGATGGATGGCATGACAACCTTCTTAAGGGTTTGAGTCTATTTTCTTTATGCTTTTGTGTAAATAGTAGTAATGAATAAAAGTGTCTCAGGCAAGCTTCACATGGGCCTAACACATTTACCTTTGACCTTATGGTTGGAAACAAGTTAATTGGCAAAGAATAGTTCTAATTGTGACTTTTAGACTCTTGTATTGACTAAACAATCATCGAGTGGCTTCTTGGAGCCATTAGTTTTGCTCAATCTTAGCTAGGGTTGTTGTGGGCCCTCAACTAAGTTCTCTTTAGCAATCCAACAGCTTGTGAGGTGAGGTATTGATTTTCAAGTCCAAGTCCCGTGCCAATAAGTCTAGAACTTGCCCTGAATGTTTGTCTAGGCGAAATTCTAAGTGTAGCTCGACTTGAGAAATGATCATAGGCTCTCCTTGATCCAACTTTAAATTTGAAAGCATCCATAGCCCACCAAATATGATATCCCTAGTCAACCCCGTTGAGCCGAAGCCCCTGTTCTTTCAATAACCATGATACAAGCCTTTATCCGTTCTATAATGACCCTCTCTTGGCACCCGATCTTTCCTTAGCATTTATAATTGGCAAAATCATAAGTTTAGGGGGAGAGACTAGGAATGTGAAAGTGATAAAAGGTATGAAATGAAGAAAAGGGAAGGCAAAAGGAAACAAAGAAAAGCCAAAAAGTCAAAAAGAAAGTGAATAGTATAGAAAAATGAAGGGATTCAATGAAAGCAATAATGAAAGGCTTGGAATGATTAGAAAAAGAGAAAAATGATTGTCATGAACAAGAAAGAGTGACAATGTGTCTCTGTAGTTCCCCTAAGGAAGAAGAAAATGACTCAAAGAGTCAAGAAAGTGTGAGCCGAAATGAGAAAATAAAGTGCTTAAGGAAAGATGAAACCTTCATAGACCGATATATCCTACCTTGATCCAAAAGCCTTTATTACATTCCCGCAAAAGCCCTATAGGATTTCGAGTTGAGTGAGCTTACATTAGTGGTGATTCACATAAGGAGCAAGCTTATGGTACTTAAAGCTGGACTTGTGACATTCCCTTGTGAGAGATGAGTGTACTTCTTCACAATCCTTGTTTTGAGTGCTTCAATTCTTAAGTGAGATTTGCTCATGGAGAATAGAGGAAAAAGAGTTTGGGTTCCACAACGACCTACGTAATCGAGCGAGCTTCCTTGGTGAATTCAGTCAACTCTTGATGCTCTAGTGTTGCATTAGAACTGTGGTACTGAAAAGGTTGTGTGTTGTTCATGATTCATTTGTGTCAAGGGTAATTGTTAGTTCCGATTGATGCATGTTTGATTCACATTAGGGCAGCTGAAATTTCCTTCTGTTTTGATTTAATGGAGGTGGAAATTACCTTATTTGCTTGAGGACAAGCAAACGTTTAAGTTTGGGGGAGTTGATAAATGGGAATTTTAACCTTTATTTGCTCTTTCTCACTTGCGTTTTGGGCGTAAAATGCGTAAAGGTATTCTCGAAAACTAACACAATATGCTTGCTTGCAGGGAATTGTTCACAATGAGCCAAAGTGGCCATGATTAACTCATAAAGAATCAAAAAAGGAATAAAGACCAAGACTGGGCCAAGACTGTGGAACGTAGACCGCAACAGAAATATGCGGCGGCGGAAGTGTCATCGTGGACGCAGTCAAGAATTCGCAGACCGCGAATGGTAGAATCGGAGAGGTGGTATTTTGAGCCCTTCAGGGGCGCGGACAGCGACAAAAAGATGCGGCCGTAGTTGGAATTCCGCTGACAGCGTATGCTAAGGATTCAGAGACCTTGCAAGTTGTACAAGAATGAAGAACGCGGTCCGCAAATACGCGGCCGCGAAAATCACCAACGCGGACGCAATGAGAAAAATGTGGCCCGCGAAACAAGTTCCAGCCAGCCTCAGATGGAAAGAAACGCAGACCGCGCTCAGTAATAAGCGGCCGCGAAAGCTAGAGTGTGGCCGCGGTAAGAAATACGCGGCCGCGAAACCTCCACAGGGGCATTTTTGTCCGAAAATTTCAGCCTAGTATAAATAGATCTTTTTCACAATTTTAGGGTATGTTATGTTTTGCTGAGTACGTGAGACGGCTAGTTTTACCTTTTTGAGTAATTTTAGAGTATATTTATCTTCAATCTTTAGATTTTCATCTTGTATTTGAATATTATGGCTTATATTTCATCTTTATCTTTGATTTCTACTGTTATCACGAGTAACTAAACCCCATAGCTAGGGTTGTGACCCAACCCTAGTATGGGTATTTAATGGGTCTTGAATTTTAGGGCTTAATTGTTTATGGGTTAGTGATATTTAGCCTAATTCATGCTTTAATTGTAGAATTGGTGGTTGCAAATACTGATTCGTGCCTTTATGACTTAGACTCTTCTTGAGAAAGAGGGACTAAGTCTAGGAAAAGTTGGCTAACAAGGAATTGGGGTGAATACAAGAGATTGATAGCCCCAATTAAAGGGTTAAACCTAGAGATAGTAATACCCGACTTGAGTCAATATCATTTGTTATGTATGAACACCCATTTGGACTTGAGAAAGTCAAATTGGGTAAAGTCACTCAAACTACTGAGAGGTATAGAGTGAGCACTTATGTGTGATGGTTATATCACGACACCAATCATAACAAGCTTGGCCTGAATTCTCGATACCCGTTAGATACCCACCTAGGCAAAAGTCATTACCCTAGTGCCTTTTTAACACTTGAAAACTCCCACCAAAAATAGTCTACTTAGCTTATTCTAGCATATTATAATATAGAATTAGAAGTATAATCAATCATAACCATGTTTGGAGGTGCAATTTGGAACAACACGCACATCTAGATTAGTTAGATACCTAACTCCAAATCAATTAACTCCTTGTGGAAATCGATCCCGACCTTTGTTGGGTGAAACTGCATCGACCATCCTTGCCACTCGATAGTGGTAGAGGCTTGGAACCGATCAACGGCTCGATCCAACATATAAATATAAATTGTGCACTGCCGAGGGTCAAACGGCACGAACCATAGATGCATCCATTAACTTCCCGAGACGAACGGCCCGCTCCCATGAGAGTAGTGGAAATTTACCCCGCTCGCGAAATATATTTGCGACGCGGTTGAACATAGATTTCTCATATTATTATAATATTCCTCAATTCTTTTCAAAAATACGAAATTCAAATGAAAACTTTCAAATCTCGAAATCGTCAATTTCAATGCTTTTAAAGGCAATTAGTAAGCATACTCAATCTCAACTCCTTTCAAGGCAAATAATAAATATAATCAATTAAAGGCACAACAAGGCATGGTGTAAACCTAAACTACCCGTATATAAGCATAATTAGTATCTACGTATAGACTCTCGTCACCTCGTGCGTACGTAGCCCCCACAAATAAGGGCACACATGAATTCAATTCACCTATGAGGTTAATTCCCTATTACAAGGTTAGAAAAGAGACTTACCTCGCTTCGAATTTCCATAACCGGCTCCCAAGCCTTTCTAACAACTCAAACCGATGCCCAACGCTCCAAAACTAGTCAATTAATGTGCATATCCATAAATATATACTCTAATACTCATTATAATCCAATTTACAATAATTTCCAATTACGCTCGAAAAGTCGATAGAAATTACCCTCGGGCCCACGTGCCTGGATTCCAAATTTTTTTGAAGATAATCGTTACCCATAACATTATGAACTCAAATATATAATTTATTCTCAATTCCATGCCCAGATACGTTGTTAGAATCAAAGAATACTGATTTTCTAGGTTTTCTACCAAAACCCCAAATTTTCACAAATTTTTCATGAATTTCCACGTTAAAATCTATGTATAATCCAAGTATTTAACTTGCAATAGGTGGGAATCACTTACCTTGACATAGATGATGAAAATCTCTCCTTGAAGCCTCTCCAAAATCGCCCAAACCAAGAGAGAAATTAGGGAAATGAGCTAAGTCCCGAAATAAAAGCCCTTGCTCCAGTCGCAGATATCGCATTTGCGACATCTTGTTCGCAAATGCGATGGTCTCAATTGCGACAAAAGCATCGCAAATGCGAAGCAAAGCTACCCCTTCCAAGGTCGCATTTGCGACCAAAATCTTCGCAAATGCGAAGAGGGAAGTTCCGCAAATGCGAAAAAATATTCGCAAATGCGAACTTCTCAGGACTTTCCCACCCTCGCAAATGCGACTCCTTCTTCGCAAATGCGAGCTCGAGCCCAGACCCAAAAACCAGCAGAACCAGCAAGTGCTTTTCATCCAAAATTGATCTGAAACCACTCCAAAACACACCCGAGGCCCCCCAGGACCAAGTCCAATCACACCAACCTGTCCCAAAACATGACACGAAATTGCTCGAGGCCTCAAATGACGTCAAGCAACGTCGAAATTACAAATCACACCCCAATTCGAGCTTAATGAACTTTAGAACTTCAAACCTCAACATTCGACGCCGAAACCTATCAAATCTCGTCCGATTGACCTCAAATTTTGCACACAAGTCACATTTGACATTACAAACCTACTTCAACTTTCGAAATCAGAATCCGGCTCTGATATCAAAAAGTCCACTCCCGGTCAAACTTTCCAAAAACCTTCAAATTTCTAACTTTCGCCAAATGACCCCGACGACCTACGGACCTCCAAATCCATATCCGGACGCGCTCCCAATATCGGAATCATCATACGGAGCTATTCCCATATTCGGAAATCCCAAACGGACATCGATAACATTGAAATGCACTTCAACCCAAATTCATGAAATCCTTCCAAATTCCAACTTTTCACAATAGGCGCCGAAACGCTCCCGGGTCATCCAAAACCTGATCCGAACATACGCCCAAGTCCAAAATCATCATACGAACCTGTTGGAACCTTCAAATCCCGATTCCGAGATCGTTTACTCAAAAGTCCAACATTAGTCAATTCCTCCAACTTTAAGCTTCTGAAATTAGAATTTTCTTTCCAAATCAACTCCGAATTTCTCGAAATTCAATTCCGACAACACGTACAAGTCATAATACTTGAAGTGAAGCTACTCATGACCTCAAACTACCGAACGACGCGCTAAAGCTCAAAATGACCGGCCGAGTAGTTACATCAATTATTTGAATAGGAAAATCTAGTAATTCAAGATGGACCGGATGTGCCAATTACCATCTATATTAATTGCCTCTACAGTATAGAGGCATCAGTTTTCAACACACGACAGTGATATGACACAGGTTTCTGGATTTGCTGTCGTCTCCTCTCCATAGATGAATCTTAATTCGTCAATGAGGACTCATCCTTTTCATAATCTTTTGCATAATGTTTTTATTTGAATGAGACATTATCAAGACACAAAGACACCCTTTTGATGAAACACAAAGCCGATGTCCCTTTCTCTTCTCGTTGAAAATGCACCACACAACTATGGCTTTGCTATCTCCAGCCTAACATTATTCCCCCTTTATTAACATCCTCATTTTGAACGAACCATTTAAGTTATATAGACTATCAGGTCATCAAAAGATATCCATCGGTAAGATTTCTTAAAATATGAAATTTATAATCTTAAAAGTAAGACAAGTTACTTGCTACTGTATATATTATATAACAGTTAAAAATAACCTAATTAATGATGCAAAAATAACTTAAGTCTTTTCAATAATGGAAGAGTTTACTGTGAACTCGGATGTGACCTCCTTGGGAAGTCTTCGTTTTCCTACATCATGAAGAGATAAATAATTAAACAAAAGGAGCTAATCACTGTATGTCTATATTACAATGTTCATTACTGTATTACATTCTAAATATATAAGGGTTATTAATTAATATATGTCCCTGTCATAAGACATGGATGAAACATACTTCTTATCATGAGAATAGTAAATCAGAAAGCATATTTCGAATGGTCTGAAAGTTCCGATCTTAGGCTTGATAGAATGGTATTGTAAAATACTGGTAGCTACCCAGTTTTTAACAACACCCAAAATTGAAATATCTTGTCTCTCTGATGAGAATTTCTTTTAGATTTAAACAGAGATAGTCCTAAATAAAAAATAGCTGGTATTAAAACTAGGAAAGTAACATTAATGAAACGGGAATCACATCGATCAGCGAAGAAATAATTAAGAAAACCAACTGGAAGTGTACAACAATAATGTATTTTATATAAAAATGACAGTCATACACTTATATGTTATTCATCTCCATCCCTTCATTCTTCTTTCTTTAATTTAATCTTCGTATATATACCACGAAGTTATGTGAATGTATTCATTTTTCTGTTTGTTTCCGGTGATCAATTCTCAATAGAACGTTTTTCAGGGTGATTAATTGATAACTTTCACGCTGATCAATTCTCCTTTTTGGTGTATGTATATTTTGTTCTTCCTATTATTAAGTTTCTTTACTGTGTGGCCTGGATTGAATAAAAAATATATTTTTATAGCTAACCCAACTTGTTTGAAGCAGATCTACTTAATAAAAAATATAAACTTAAGCACTCCAAATTGAGCACAAGTACATGATCTTATTATTTAAGCTAGGGAAACATCATTACAAGCACGTGTCCATATAATAAGCAAGGGGAAATTAAATTATATATATTAGGTCCAATATATACTACGTACACATTTAAGTTCTAAATGCTAACTAATGAGATTGGCCTAGCTAATAGTAGTGACCAGCAAAGCCTAGAGAGGAAGATCAGAAACGAAGAACTAGGTAGTAGAATACGTCTATTCAATATATATGATGAACAAATTGAAAATTACATTAATAAACTACGAATGATTGCAGCTTCAGGACTGTCAGCATCAATGGTGGACAACAACTGAGAAAGTCGATCACTGAGATCATCCACCTCTCTATGCAAGTTTCTTATGTAGTTGCATGTTTCCTGAAGCACCTTAGATGCTGATGCCTGCAATATATCAACCAGTATATGAGACATCAATCAAATTCTTTGATTAATACTACAGAGATCGCATGGTTGATAACCGTTGAGGATAACTGGCGCGAGATTTTATGAAAATATTTCTCGTGATGTGAGAGAATAGGCAACATTAATTAACGTTAGTGCACGAAATCAAACATGCCTTAATTTGTGGAACGAGGTGTTGCAGATCTTGAAAAAGGTCAAATTTTGACTTACATGCTAAATTGGCTCCTGTACATTGTGGGAGTTGGGACGTAAACATTATGAACATATATAATAATTTCTCTTTTTCAACGACAAACTTTTACTCTTTTCAGATGTAGTACTTAAAAAGCGATAGAAACCATGCTAGTATTTTAATCAGTGTGATAATAGTGTACGGCGATTCACTGTTCCACCATGCATACCAAGTTTTTTTTTTTGTTCAGGGAAATCAAATTGGGATATGTAAAACTGGAACTCTTCGGAGTTCCCAATAGACATAAGATTAGATTTAAAATAAGGCAGTTGATCATTACTAAAGGTTAAATTACACTTATATGTAAAAATTATTTACAATTTTAGTATAGTATGACTAAATTTATCTTAATATTTGTACTTGATGAACATTATACTAGCCGAAAATTTTCCTTCAAGTATAACCAACGGCACTGCAAACAAATTAGAGATCCATACGGCTAAATGTTCGGTCCGACTCTGGACAACTTCACAAATATGTATAAATAACAATTTTTTTTTACAAAAAATAATATGTATATAGTAAAATATACTCCTAAAAGGCCAGTCCCGTGTATAAAGCATTCCGCACACATGATCCGGGGAAGGTCCGTCCCCCGGGGTGCGATGCAGACAGTCTATCTTAATGCAAGCATTAGTGCTACTTCCACAGCTCAAACCCGTAACCTATAAGTCACACGAAGACAACTTTACCGGCATTGCATCCTGTTATAAAAAACTCTGACGTCTCTATGCACTTTGTATACAAGACTTTTACGACTCAAATATTCAAACGAACTGCATATTTATGACAATTGACATGGAGGGAAGACATAAACATGAAAGAAAATGTAAGAAATGATAACCTTGTTGGTGCGACGAGTGCGAATTTCAGGAAGAAGTTGCTGCAACTTGGACATCAATTCGATGATCTGATCATCTGAAATCCTCGACGTCCCCTCTGATGATTGCCTCGACCTTCTCCCTGACATTCTTCACCTACTAGTAATTTTCGCCTTTTCTTTTTGGGGTACAAATTAATGGCTCAAAGCTTGTTTGAATGGCAGCTTACACAATGGGAAGTGGTAGTAGTAGTAGTAAAGCAGTTAGTGTAGCAGTAAAGAGGAAGGCGTACTGGTAGTTAGAAAATAGACCTGCAGGAAGAAAAGTGGTAATGATGATCAAGTTATAAAGGAGGGTAAGGACCACAACGAAAGGAAATTTAGAAGGAGAGAGAGAGAGAGTGTGGGGGAGAGATATATAGGAGTAGTACAAAAACATAGACAGCGATGTTGGATGTGAAGAAGACAATTGCATGGGAAAAAGCATCCCAGGAAACCTTCCTCTTAAGTCACTGTGAATGTTTTCTAGCTCATAAAACTACCACTTCCTTCTACTATACTTCTGCTACGGGCGGAACCCAACGGATATGGGTTCGACTGAACCTAGTAACTTTTGTCCAAATTTTATATTTGTTTTGAAAAGCTATTGAATTATGCATAAATTATTAATTTAAAATCCAGTAACTTAAAAGAATTAAAATATTAAACTCATAAGTTTCAAATTTTGGCTCTCCTCTAACTTCTGCTACGTATTACTACCGTATATGTTACGTTGGTTTAACTGAATTCAATATTTTTGACGTGCATGATATATAGCATGTTTGGTCAAATGTCTTTTTGGCTAAAAGTATTTTTTTTTTCTCCTAACATTAAGGTGTTTGACCAAGTTTTTAGAAGAAAACAAAAGTACTTTTGAGTGGAAGCAGTAGCAATTTTTGAGAAGCAGAAAAAATAGCTTCTTTCCAAAAGTACTTTTGAGAAAAATATATTTAAAGTATTTTTTAAAAAGTTTGGCCAAATACTAATTACTGTTCAAAAGTACTTTACAAATTAATTAATCAAAGGAACGGCATTTTAAAAAAAAAATCACTTTTCAAATTTTAGAAACTTGGCCAAACTGACTAATAGTCTATGTTCTATTTTACTAAATTCAATATTTTAGACATAGAGTATATATACACATACAAACACACTTTTAAAAGACAAAACTATAACATGAAATGTTGGTCTGCCTTTTTACCTTATTAAAAATAAATTTCATATTAGGAAAATTTATTTTTTGCAGTAATTATTTTTAATGGGTTCAACTATCATATTCGAATGAAATGTATATGTGTGCGTGTGAGAAAACTATTAGAGTCTGTTTGAAAAGTCATTTGTAATTATCTTGTAATGTAATTACTAGGGTAGTAATTGCACACCCTAGCAATTACACAATATAGTAATTATAATAACTTATTTTCTTGTTACTATGTAGTTGCTTAATAATTTCCATTGTCATGTTTGGTTGAACAAGTGAAATCACATAGTTAAATTAAAATATCAGATCAATAAAAGTGTAACGATCCAGCCGGTCATTTTGAGTATTGTAGCCTCGTTCCCCATTTACTGCTTATTGCATGCTCAATTGTTGATATGTGACTTGCCTGAGGTAGTTGGCTTGGTTCTGGGGATGTTTCGAAATGAATTGGGACACTTAGTCCCAAGGTTGGAAGCTTAAGTTGAAAGAGTTGACCGGATGTTGACTTATGTGTATACGACTCCGGAATAGAGTTTTGATGATTTTGATAGCTCCGTATGGTAATTTTGGACTTAGGAGTGTATCTGGATATTGATTTGGAGATCCGTAGGTGGTTTTGGCTTGAATTGGCGAAAATTGAAAAAAATAAAAGTTTGGAGAGTTGAGAAGTTTGACCGAGAGTTGACTTTGTGGTTATCGAGCTCGGATTTTGGTTCCGAAAATTAGAATAGGTCCATTGTCATCTATGACATGTGTGCAAAATTTGAGGTCAATCGGAATTGATTTAATAGGTTTCAGCATCAAATGTAGAAGTTAGAAGTTCATAAATTCATTAGGCTTGAATCAACGCGTGATTTGTGGTTTTAGTGTTGTTTGATGTGGTTTGACGCTTAGAGCGAGTCCGAATGATATTTTAGGAATGCTTAGTATGTTTGGTGGAGGTCCTGAGGGCCTCGGGTGTGATTCGGACCATGTTCGACGCATTTCGGAACTTGGAAGACTGCTTATTTTGCTGGTGCTGGTTTCCTTGTACGCGTTCGCGCAGAGTATTTTGGAGACAGTGAGAATTTGTTCTTCGTGTTCGCGAAGATAGCAACACGTTCGCAGAGGACTGGGGATGATGTGCATCGCGATCGCGATGAGGTACTCGCGTTCACGTAGAAGATGGAGGCAGGCTGAGCACCAGGCCCTTAGCTTTCGCGTTCGTGATCAGGGGGACACGTTCGCATAGGCCAAGTTCTGTAAAGCATCGCCTTCGCATGGGAGCTTTTGCGTTCGCGTACAGTAAATTTCTGGGCAGCTGAGTTTTGTGCTTCGCGAACACGAGGCGCTTTCCGCGTTCGCGAAAAAGGGTCACCTGGGCAGAATATAAGTCTTCAATTAGGGTAAGTGATTCTAACTCGGTTTTGGTTAAATTACATGAATATATCATTGTTTTTATTATTTAATTAGTGATTTGGGTTGAAAAATTAGGGAAAAATTGCAGAAACTTCCTAGGCTTTGATTTGAGGATTTGAAGGTCGAGTTGTGATCGGATTTGAGTAATTTTGGTATGGTTGGACTTGTGGTTGAATGTGTTTCGGATTGTTAACTTTGTGGGATTTCGAGACGTGGGCCCGGGATTGACTTTTTGAGTTGACTTTGACTTTTGACTAAGAATTTAATATTTTCATATGGAATTGACTTCTATAGCTCGTGTTGATTGTATCGAATTGTTTGTGGCTAGAATTGAGGCGTTCGGAGGCCGATTCGTGGGGCAAGGGCTTGTTGGAGTAGAGATTTGTACGGTTTGAGGTAAGTAACACTTCTAAGCTTGGTTCTGAGGGTAAAAATTTATGAATTATGTGTTATGTGATTGGTGTGGAGGTGACGCACATGCTAGGTGACGGGCGTGTGGGTGTGCACCGTGAAAATTGTGATTCAATTGATTCCGTGGAGCTGTGAAGTCAAATATTGTCATTTTCCGTGTATTCACCATGTGTTTGAGAAACTGAACTGCGACTTATGTTAGAAATCATGCTTAGACTATATGCTGGTATTATTGGGACACACAGAGGTCGTGTTTCTATTGAATTACTTGCTTAATTTATAATTATGTACTCAGTCACATCTATCATTTGCATATCATATCTCAGACTCTATTGCCATTTATTGATACTTCATCATTGTTTGGGTTGATTTTCATGACATTATGAGCCTGAGAGACTGGAGAGATTGATGACTGAGTGAGGCCGAGGGCCTGATTATGAGGATATTTGTGGGATCGGGCTGCACGCCGCAGCAAACTTTTATTGATTCATGCCATGATTGGCTTATTTTAGCGCTTAGGCAGGATCCGCCCCTCTGGTGTCTGACTTATAAGCATTGAGCGCATGTACCTATCGAGTGCGAGTGCGAGTGGAAGGAATGAGTGACTGTTAGGAATGAGTGACTATGAGGAATGAGTAAATGTGAGGATTGAGTGACTGGGAGAACTGAGTGCATTGATTGTGATGACCCAAAAGGTCATCACTCGTTTTGAAAGTAAATTCTGTGTTCCGAGGCCTTAAAAACCTATTTTTGTCTCACCTTGATTTGCGTGTGCAGTCCGGGCGCATTTCCGGAAAGCTTTTATGTGAAAACTAAGTAAAATAAGGAAATTGGCTTTTAAAATTGAATAGAGTTGACTTTGGTCAACATTCTTGGTAAACGGACCCGGACCCATGATCCGACAGTCTTGTAGGGTCCGTAGTAAAATTTGGGACTTGGGCATATGCCCGGAATCGAATTCCGAGGCCCCAAGCCTGAGAAATGAATTTTTGAAAGAAATTGTTTAACTGAAATTATAAGTGTTTTTGGAAATGAAAAGATATTTGAAATTGATGGTATCGGGCCCGTATTTTGGTTCTGGAGCCCGGAACAGATCTTAAATACTAATTAAGTTGAATCTGTGAAGTTTGGTAAGAATCGGAGTTTGTTTAGTATAAATCGGACCTTTATTTGGGAAATTGGAAATTTTGATGTTCTTGAGTGATTTCATGAATTTGAGGTTTAATTCATAGTTGTTGATGTTATTTTGATGATTTGATTGCACAAGCAAGTCCGTAAGATATTTTTGGACTTGCGTGCATGTTTGGTTTGGAGCCCTGAGGGCTCGAGTGAGTTTTGGATAGGCCACGGAGTGAATTTGGACTTAGAGAAATGGCTGTTGCAGGTTCAAACGTGTTGCAGGCTCTGATCTCGCAATTGCGAGGCCAGGCTTCGCAATTGCGAGCCCAACAGGCTTGGCAATTGTGAGAGCTTGATCGCATTTGCAAAGAAAGCCTTGCCTGTCAGTGTTTGCATATGCGAACCACCCTTCGCAAATGCGAAGTCATCAGGGGAGGGCCAGTATCGCAATTGCGACAACTTGTTCGCAATTGCGGGGTTAGCAGACAATGCCCAGGTTCGCAATTGCGGGGTTAGCAGACAATGCCCAGGTTCGCAAATGCGAAGCCTTTTTCGCATTTGCGAGCTTCGCAATTGAGAAGCTCCTGTCGCAATTGCGACATCTGCGAGCAGTTAATTGGGACTTAGATGGATTTTTCTTCATTCTTCAAACTTTCTCAAAACCTAAACTCTCTTGGGCGATTTTCTAAAGAAAAGGTCTTCTCCAAATCAATTGTAAGTCATTTCTAACCCATTTTCTTTAATCTATAGCATCTTTTCACATGATTTCAATCCAAAATCACGGGTTTTCATGGGGGAAATTGGGTATTTTGGGTAGAACTTAGGATTTTTAAATTTTGGGAATTTGGACCTCGATTTGAGGTCCGATTTCAAAACAAATTATATTTTGAGTTCGTGGGTGAATGGGTGATCGAGTTTTGGTTTGAACCTCAGGTTTGACCATGTGGGCCCGGGGTCGATTTTTGACTTTTTGGGGAGATCTTTAGAAAACCTATTTTCACGCATTAGAATTGATTCATTTAGCATTTATTGATATCGTTAAGTACATTGTAACTAGATACAAGCGAATTGGAAGTGGAATCGGGAGGTAAAGAGGTGGTTGAGGCTTGAATTGTGTTCGTGGCATTGAGGTAAGTGTTTGGTCTACCTTAGCTTGAGGGATTAGGAGTTGTGTCTTATTTGTTAAGTGTTAATTGTTGAGTACGACGTATAGGTGTGGTGACGAGTATCCATACGTCGGTGTCAAGCATGCCCGTGAGTCTTATACTATGATTGTTGTGACTTCGTTTTGTATTGTTCATGTTTTATATGATGATTTCTACTGTTGAACAAGGCTTGTGGAAGTATTATTGATAATTGAACATTGTAGTGCGTTGGCTCAAGTTGAGAATTGAGTTGTAAAGTAAATTTGGAAAAGAGAAGAGGTTTATGATATTGTCTCCCTTGCCGGGATGTTATTGCTTTTGATATTATCTCCCTTGCCGGGATGTTATTACTCATGATATTGTTTCCCTTGCCGGGATATTGTTGTTATGCTATTTTTCCCTTGCCGGAATTCTATTGTGATGTTATTGATTCCCTTTCCCAAATTGCTTTGTGATTGTTGCTTGGGTGAGGAAGAGTGTAAAGCACGAAGGGTGATGTCGTGTATGATTTTGAGAGTGTTAATGCACGAAGGGTGATGTGTGCCGATATTATGAGGTAAAAGTACGAAGGGTGATGTCGTGCCGCACGATGTACAATGCCGTGCCATGATATGAGTGATAATGCATGAAGGATAATTCCGTGCCATGATTATGTGAGGTAAAAGCACGAAGGGTGATGTCGTGCCGATTATATTGATTCTTAGGTGAGGACGAGAGTAAAAGCACGAAGGGTGATGCCGTGCACTTGTCTTTGATTTCCTTATTCTTGCTTACAGTTGAATTTCCGTGTTCCTTTCACTTCTTTACTGAGATTTTGTTTGTACATGATATTCCTCGCAGCATGTTTCCCCTTCCCATCTTTAACTGCTAGTTTCTATCAATATTACTTGTTGTATATGATATAACTGCACAGGTTTATTTGGTAGTCTTGTCCTAGCCTCGTCACTACTTCGCCGAGGTTAGGCTAGGCACTTACCAGCACATGGGGTCGGTTGTGCTGATACTACACTCTGCACTGTGTGCAGATCCCGGTGCTGTAGCTTTTGGACCACAGTGAGGTTGCTGCCTTCAGTCCAGTGGCGGAGACCCAAGGTAGTCTTACAGGCGTCTGCAGGCCTTGGCGTCTTCTTCTATCTTTCCATTCTGTTTCTTTTATGTATTTCAGAGACAGCTTTGTATTTATCTTTCAAACCACTGTTTGTAGTATTCGTAGATAGTCCGTGACATTGTGACACCAAATTCTGGGTAGAGTTGTATGTTGGATTCTGCACTAGTATATGGTTAAACTATTAGTTTTCGTCTTCCACATCTCCGTTCATTATAATATTTTCGCTGTTGATCACATGTTATATTGAACTGTTAAAAAGTCTAAATAAAAAGGTTAATGAATCTATAATACTCGGCTTGCCTAGCTTTCATGAGTAGGCACCATCACGACTCCTGAGGGTGGGAAATCCAGGTCGTGACATTAATGCTCCGAGAGTATGCATATGATTTTTATTACTGCGTTGCATTGCAATTGGCATGTATAACTGATATGTAGAGATAGAGATGTATCATTCCTCATTACAGTCACACTTGGCATATTTTATCTGTTTTGAGCTTAAACTGTTGAACTTGAAAGCATATCTACATTTCTGTAATGTTATTTCTGTATTTCGACTGTACCTGTTAAGCTCGTCACTGCTTTCAGCCCAAAGGTTAGTTTTGTTACTTATTGGATACATTGGTCGGTTGTACTCTTACTTCGCTCTACACTTCGTGTGCAGATCCAAGTACTTTCATGTACGGTAGTTGTTGACTTTGGAGCTTTTTATCAGTTCGGAGATCCTCGAGATAGCTGCTTTGGCGTCCGTAGTCCTTGACTTTCCTCCTTATTCATTTAGTTCTATTTTTACTATTCTATTCTCCTAGACAGTGTTTCAAACTATGTTATTGTATAGATGCTCATGTACTCGGTGACACCCGAATTTTAGGAGATTGTGTAATGAGTCGTGGTATTTTTCATATTAGCTATTTTATGAGATTTTACTCTTAAGCTTAATTTATTATGTTTTTAAATTTTAAAAATGCGTGATTTATTGTGAATGTCGGCTTGCCTAGTATTGTGATAGGCGCCATCACGACATGTGAGATTTGGTCGTGTCGTGTGTGTGTGTGTGTGTGTGTGTGTGTGTATATATATATATATATATATATATATATATACACGGCGAGGTATTGAAAACATTGTAGGTTCCAACACAAAGGATCACAACAGTAAAGGAATTTAAACAGTTAAAACACTTGAATTGATAACAACAAATAAACACAGCAACAGAAAGTGCACGGCATCACCCTTCGTGCTTTAACTCTCAATCCTCACCATGCNATGTGAGATTTGGTCGTGTCGTGTGTGTGTGTGTGTGTGTGTGTGTGTATATATATATATATATATATATATATATATATATATAAGATATTTAAAATAAATATTTTTCGTGAAATATATTAAATAATTATAAAGTGATAAATAATATCATAAAAACAATTGCTATCTTATAAATAAATAATATAATTACTTAAGTTTATTAATAAAATTTAATTTTTTTCACCAACTCATGTCAATATAAGAAGTTTAGAAATGCGCTTAGAAAGTATTTTTTTATAATAAATATTTATACTGATAATTAAATATAAAACTAGTAAATATAAAATATATATTTTAATGTGTGAAAAATACATACACACACGCATACACACATATATTATAAGTGGGTAACTAGTATAGTAAAGAATAATCGATACTTAACTATCTTTTGAATAATTAATATCTTAATTTAAAATAATTAATAAAAGATTTAATTATGAATTTAACTTTTTTACCAACTCATATGAATATAATATAAATTTATGATTTTTTAAATAACAAAAAATAGATATGAATTTAGAAGGTATTTTTTTAGTTGATGAATAGAATATAAATCTAGTAAAATACGGATTAAGTTAACTAAGAAAAAAAAAAGAACAATAAAAAAAAGAAACAAAATATGAGAAGTTACAAAATTATATGGAAGTACACCAGAAACAACAATTTGGAACATTGAGAAAGAAGGATAAGAGAAACAGAAGAGAGGGTTAAAAAGTTGGGAAAATTCTGTTCTCTCTTCTCTCTCCCAAAAAATAGACGAACTCCATCCTCATGGAACCCCCCTTGATCAACCCACCCCTCCCACCGGAACTCCCGGATAAACAAATCCAAATGGAGGTAGAAACAACTCAACACTCCTATAAGAAAATGCTCTTGGATAAGCAAGAGTGTAACTAATCCAGCTACTACGACATGGAACACCAATCAACCCCAGAGGTGGCTAAAGGAAAACACATTGAAGGCTCCATTCCCCTCTCACCAGAAGAGAAGGAATGCCTGTACACGCCATGGAAGTTCTCAGTAATCATCAAAATTTTCAAAAGAAAGATGCCTCATCACATGCTTCGCTCTAAACTAATCGACCTATGGTAGCCATCTGAACAGTTAATCTTGATTGACCTAGGATGGGACTTCTTCATAGTGAAATTTAGCTTAGAGGAAAACATGGTTAGAGCATTACACTTAGGTCCATGGCTTGTCTCTGGACATTTCCTTTCGGTTCGAAAGTGGGAACCAAAATTCGTTCCTCAGGAAGCCACCCTTACTTCTACTGCCGTCTGGATAAGGTTACCTCAACTGCCAACGGAGTTCTATGACAAAATCTTGGAGAAAGTTGAGAGGAAATTAGGTAAACTACTGAAGATAGATCAATGTACATCTTCTACCCTAAGGGGGAGATACGCACGCATTTGTATCCAAGTGCCACTTGAAACTCCAACGGAAACATCAGTAATCACAGGAGATCACAAACAGTCAGTGGTCTATGAAGGCGAAGGAACCCTATGCACCAATTGTGGTAGGATAGGTTACATGGCCTCAAAATGCAACTATAAACCACATTCATCCACAACAGTCAATGGAACACAAGAATCCCACCAAACGGACCCTACCCCAGAAGAAAGTGAATGGAAGACTGTCACCTTCCCACGAAGACGCAAGCAAGGACAGCAAAAGGGAACTAGCAACGTCGAAGGTAATGTGCTGAAACCACAACATACACCACAAGCGGAGGAGGTACAGGTAAACATGTTTGACGCCATTTCAGGTAAATTCCTCCAAACAAAAACTTTTAACTACAATTTGAAAAAACAAGTACACAGCACTCAAAAAAACTCAAGAAGGCCACAAGGCCCAATAATCAAATCCTCCGGTGACCCACACACGCCCAGGCACGTGCCTAACCCAAGCCCAAGGGAGCAGCCCAACACGGGAGCCAAACGAAAAGCGGGGCCGACTTCTGACGACCCCACCAACCCAAACAATCAGCCCACTTCTCGAGCGGGATCCAGCCCAATCCCCGATGCCTCAATCATCACATTGGGTAATTTGCCCAATGGGGCAGGTCCCTTGCAATCAAAAGAATTCTCAACCATAGGCACCACTGGTAAATTAACCCCCCACCCAAACTTCAAAGCCTACGCTTCCCCTACCAAAGCTACTGAAACTCCCTCTAATGGAGAAAACCTAAGAGACAGGAATGGCAATCGAGTGCCCTATCTGCACTCTTCTCTCTCTCCAGTCGAAAAGACCTCAAAGGTCACCTCCATTACATTCCCAATTAATGAGCAACCAAAACCCCTAATCCCAACATCCGGCAACCCTTCCACTGTCCAAGATGTGACATTAGGAGGGTTTATGATGGGAGATCAGTCGATTAACCCCGCTCCAACCCTTTCCCAAAGTAGCAAAGCTAAGAAATACAAAAATGGCAAGAGATACGACCCAAACCACCATCTCCACCCACCCACTGCCACCGGACCACCAACTGGCCTCCTGGTTGGAAGTTGCCTTGCAAGGGCAAGGCCTCTCATACGACTTCACACTGGACAACAGGGAAATTGCGCTGATAGTGCAAAATCTGGCACACCTTGCCAGAGTGACAATGGAAGCCTTCAACAAGGCCTTAATGGCATTCGGCCCTCTCTTATGGCAATCGATGGCCAACAGCGACAGCCCAGCACCGATTACAGACCCACAAGCCCCCAGCAACCACATCCTCCAAAATTTCCAATCTCTCCCCTTCTTCCCAGATCTGATGAGAGAGGACCCAGCTGCGGAGCCAGTCTTCACTCAGATCAACTTGCCATCAAGACCCATAACTTCCACTCCAAGGAGATCGAACTCCTCACCACCCCTGAAGAACATTCAACAAGGAATCTCCACAACACTGGAGATTCTCAAGAAGAAAGATGCCACAGAGGAACTGGAACAGACCTACCCAACACAAAGAACAGACTCGATTCTGCTAGACTTAGTAAGGTCGATCGAGTTCAGCACGGATACGAGCGAAATAATAGTAGTCTTGTGCCCCAAAGCAATGTCCAAGTGCGGAATGAGCCTAGTCTCAGCCCAAACACATGGACCACTGAAACCACTACTAAATCTAACTCCTATTCTGAGTCTGAAGAGGAAGTCTCCCCCCCTCAAGTGCCAATTCTACCAGGCCCATCGAGCCCTCAAGAGGGACCTCACTTATCACCCACATCCCGATGGTGAACTACATCATATGGAATGTTAGGGGTGGTAACAGTGCTGAATTCAAAAGGCACTGTCTAGAGATGGTTGAAATGCACAAGCTGGCAGTGCTAGTCCTGCTGGAAACCAAGATGGCTGACCATCAGACATTGGCCAAAACCCTGGATTTTGATATGATCATTCAATCTCCAGCGGTAGGTCCATCTGGGGGAATCGTGTTCATGTGGAAGGAGGACCTTGTAGCTGTGGAAGAAGTGGCCACTACCCCCCAAGGTATTCACGCAATGGTGAAGGTAAGACCTGCGCACCCCCCTTGGTTTTTCTCAGCTATTTATGCCAGTAATACTCTATCAGAAAGAAAACTCCTATGGGATCAACTAATCACAATCTCTAGGAACACCAGTGAGAACTGGTTCATAGGTGGAGACTTCAATGAAGTCCTGAAGGCCAGGGACAAATTTGGGGGCAACCCTATAAACCTGAGCCACAGTAACCTGTTCTGGAAATGCATAAATAAGTGTAACTTAATTGACCTAGGGTACAAAGGTAGAAAATACACCTGGACCAACAAAAGATATTCCAACAGTAATGCCCTAATTCTGGAAAGGATTGATAGGTGCTTTGCCAATGAGGGTTGGATTAAACAGTATCCCGAGGCAAGTGTACAACACCTCCCTAGGACCCACTCAGACCACTGTCCCTTGAAAATCCAATTGGAAGGGCCCCCAAGTAATAAACCAACCAGGCCCTTCAGATTTGAAACAATGTGGGCTAGCCACCCTTCTTTCCCCAGTATTATCAATCAAGCCTTCTCTGGCCAGCCCACTCTCCTCCAATCCACTGATAAATTCAAAAGGCTGGCAACAAAATGGAACCAAGAAGTCTTTGGTAACATCTTCCACCAAAAGAATAGACTCTTGGCCAGAATCAGTGGCATCCAAAGGTCCCCTAGCTACCAATTCAGTAGCTTCCTGCAAAACCTTGAGTTAGAGCTCAATAACGAGCTGAACCTCATCCTCAGAAATGAGGAAGACTTCTGGAAACTGAAATCCAGGATCAGCTGGCTAAATGATGGAGATGCCAGCACAAGATTCTTCCACACTTCTACCCTAAATAGAAGGAGAAGAAACAGGATCCTATCCCTCAAAGAAGACAATGGCAACTGGATCAATGATCAGAAAGAGATCCAGTCCACCATTGTCGACTTCTTTACTAAGCTCTACACAACCTCCCATTCTGAAGTTCCTTGGGCAACCACTAACCACTCTACCATGGAACCTGCTCTGCACCAAAGCCATAAGGTTTTCATGGACAGACCCCTCCAGATGACTGAAATCAAAAAGGTTGTCTTCTCCAGTAAACCATTCAAATCCCCTGGTCCGGATGGTCTACATCCCTTTTTTTAATCAAAAATACTGGGATATTGTGGGGGACTCTGTCTCAGAATTCTGTATGAAATGCTTCAGCACTTGCTCCATGGACAACACCATGAACCAAACCCTTCTGTGCCTAATCCCCAAATTCCCTCAAGCCTCAATGCTGAAAAACTTCAGACCCATTGGCTTTGTAATACAATCTACAAAACAATCACTAAAATCATAGTGAATAGGATTAAACCTATCCTGCCCCACATCATAGGACCAAGCCAGGCAAGCTTCCTAACCAATAGAAGGGCCAGTGACAATGTCATTATTGTCCAAGAATACATCAACCATTTCAGGAAAATGAAAGGAAAGAGTGGCAACATGATCCTCAAAATAGACCTAGAGAAGGCCTTTGACAGGCCGGAATGGTCTTTCATTAGAGACACTCTAGAGGCCTTCAACTTCCCCAAGGGCCTATCCATACTCATCATGTCTTGCATAAGTACCTCATCCATCTCCATCCTTGTCAATGGAGGTAAAACTGAACCTTTCAACCCTTCAAGAGGCATCAGACAGGGGGACCCCATGTCACCCTACCTATTTATTCTGTGTATGGAAAGGATCTCCAGATCCATTGACCAAGCAGTCATGCAAAACCAATGGCATCCCATTATCATAAGCAGGACTGGGCCTAAAATTTCCCATCTCTTCTTTGCAAATGACCTTGCCCTCTTTGCTAAAGGTAACATTAGGAACTGCAATACCATCCTATCCATACTACATAGCTTCAACAATCAGTCAGGACAAAAAATAAATCTAACCAAATCCAAAGTCCTATTCTCCTCAAATACCACCCAGGATACCTCACAACATCTCACCAACCTTCTATCCATCAAACACACCACCTCCTTTGGGAAATATCTTGGTTTTCCCATTTTCCACAAGAAACAGACAGCCTCAGGCTTCCAATTCATCATTGACAATATGCAATCCAAGTTGGGTGGCTGGAAAACTAATTACCTCAACATGGCTGGGAGAACAGTCCTGGCAAAGACCAACCTGAGTAGCATCCCAAGCCATGTAATGCAATACATCTCCCTCCCCACCAAAGTAACTAACCAAATTGATAGAACCCAGAGAAACTTCCTCTGGGGCACCATCCCTGGAAAGAAGAAGCTTTATTTGATTAAGTGGGATGTAGTCACTCAAACAAAATCAGAGGGAGGGCTAGGCATGCAAAAAGCTAGCTTTAAAAAAAAAGTTGCTCTAGCAAACCTAGCATGGAGAGCTTACAAGAATACTAACAGGCTTTGGGCCAGAGTTCTTATCCACAAGCACTGTCACATATCCAGACCAACTAAAGCTTTGAGACACCCTGGGAACCAAAAATCGCCAATTTGGAAGGGTTTACTAAAGGGCTGGGAAACATGTAGCAAAGCCAGCAGATGGGTAGTTAACAGAGGGAATAGGGTCAACTTCTTTAATGACACCTGGATTCCTAATCAGCCGGCTCTCAGGCAATTGATACAAGGTCCTCAAACCCAGAATGACCTCAATATTAAGGTTGAATCAATTCACAATATGGGCACCTGGGACACCTCAATCTTGTCATTTGACTCCCCCCCCCCCCCTCCATATCCTAAACCTCCTTAACTTTGTATTCATTCCTAGTATAGCCACTAAAGAGGAAAACCTAATTTGGGGCCTCACTGCCAATGGGAAATTCTCCAACAGCACTGCTTACTCCTTCTTAAGCAGGAACACCCATGCTTACTCTCCTGGGGAAGAACAACAATTCAAGTGGATTTGGAAACTCCAAACACCAAATAAAATGAAGCACTTTATCTGGCTCTTAACTCACAGAAGACTACCCACCAGGAGCTTTCTACACTCTATTGGACTGGAATGTCCCCCTCAGTGCCACTTCTGTAGGTTCGAAAAAGAGGACATTGACCACATCTTCTCCCAATGCCCAAATGCTATTCAGTTTTGGAATTCAATCCAATCAAGATCTACAGCTCCACCATCTTCCAATCTACCTCCCAATGGCCAGCCTTGGCAATCAGTTTTGCAAAATATCAAAGGTGTTAAGTACAATAACTGCCTCAACTGGGACAGCCTCCTTCCCTACTGTCTCTGGCACATTTGGCTGTCAAGGAACAACAATGTGTTCAACAACAAAAAGGACCCAATCAATGCTAACAATACAATTGCTAAGGCAACTGAATTCCATGTGCTTAATAATAACAAGCAAAACCAGTACATCCACCAAATCATGCTAAAATGGATTCCACCACCAAGAGGCTCCTATAAACTCAATACTGATGGAGCAGCTAAGGGAAACCCAGGAATGGGGGGAGTTGGGGGGATTTTCAGAAATCATAATGGAAACTGGATTTTGGGATACATGGAAAACATACCCCATACAACAAACATAAGGGCAGAAATCAAAGCCCTTATCAGAGGTCTACAACTAGCGGAACTATACAACCTACTTCCGCTAGAAATAGACATTGATTCTTTAGAAACAATCAATATGCTGTTAAATGGAAATCTAATATTTGACCCTCTAATTTGTGAATGCAGATTGTTGATTCAAAGGATGGGCAGCGTGGTGGTGAGGCACACATACCGGGAGCAAAACAGGATAGCTGATGTGCTGGCGAAGGAGGCAGCAAAGGAATTTTTTTTGAACAAATAAGTTTCTCTAGCAGTTCCTCCGGTGTTTGCCATTGATGTATTTTGGGCAGACATCCTAGGAATTGAACTACCTAGATCTTTTGTGGGTTGTAACTTAAGTACAATTATGCAAAACTATGCATCACTGGGGGCCATAAGGTACCCCAGTAACTGCCAAAGTAGTGTAACAATGCTGTTTTAACTTTCTAATATATATATATATATATATATATATTATATATATATATATATATATATATATATATATATATATATATTATCCTTTTAACCAAAAAAAAAGAAGAGAGAAATAGAAGAGAAATAGCTAAAAAATAAGACTACTACTTACTATATTTGGAAAGAAAATAAAAAAATTAAAAGTTATATTAACTTGTAATTACGGTGAGGCCTCTCTATAACAACATCAATATATACCAACAATTCACTATAAAATCCATATTTTTCTCGAAACTGATTCTTATGTTATGTTATAACATATATCCTCTGTAACAACACTTCATTATAGCAGCCAAAAAATTTCCGAACAAACAAGGCTGTCATAGAGAGATTTGACTGTACTATCGATTCTCGTGTCATTCATGAGAATTGGAGAGTGTCATTACATCCCTCCAATTACACCATGTTCCATGCTGACGAAGTAATTATTTGGCAGACAAACATGCCAAACATAATTACATTCAATTACACACAAATCCAATTTCTAAGTGGCTTTCCAAATATGCTCTTAAAAATTTTAGAAACAAGCAAAATTAAATTTAAAGTCATAATATTAAAAATATAACGTATTTAGTGCTAAAAGCGTACAAAGTTTTAATTCGTTAAATTTAAAGTTTAATCTGTTTCTCAATTGAATGAGGAAGGAGGAGAAGTACTTGCGTGTTTCCAAGCTTGGATTTGATCTCAAGTGGGCTTAGAAATGTGTTTGTTATTGTACTAACAAGGTGGCCCTTCATGTGTTGTGTGTATTTCTACATGTACAAGACCACGTGATTGTTTTTGCTCTCATCCTCCCTTTTCCTTCTGCCTACTTCCCTACAAAAATTTACCTTGTTCAAGAGACTTTCTCATCATAACTTGTCTACTCTGGTAATATAATTTTTTTGTTGTTGTAATATTAATAATATTTTAACTTGTTGTAGGTAGCATGATATCATATGTCTTAGTGTATAGAAGGTAAGTTCATAAATAATACAAAATATATATGTATATACCCAACTTAAAGAATTATATGGTGCAACAGTTGTTGGTTTCACCTCTATAAGACACGTTACGGGTTCAAATCTTGTGTCTATTTTGTTGCGCTTACCTTTCTTTTCTAGTATTGGGCCAACCTATGCGTCCCTTATTGCGTTCTAATTAAATACTTTTTCCTTTTTTTTTATTCTTTTGTTGGTTGTTTTTTTAAAATTTTCAAATCTGACATGTTAACATCTCTATTCTTCTTTTGCCACTGTAAAATTTTTTATAATTAAATCAAATGTCTATGTTAAAGCTAGTAATAACGGAGGATGTAACATCCATGTATATATATATATATATATATATACCCTGGAAACCGCTTTCTTAAGTATGCTGTACTAGGGGACAATGTAGGAGGACGCTCGTGTATATGAAAGAATTTTGGGTAATTAGGCTTTTTCTTTCCTATCAGAAATCTATGATTTCCCATCAAGGTTCAGCTGTGAATTCGCAAAGAGGTTCAGGGTTCGTAATTTGAGTAAGGATCTTTCACCTATCTAAATTCGGGCTCTTATGAACTCTCACCATCCCTATGGTACTATGGCTGTACAGCTACAGTACCCTATGAAGAGATTTTCCACTCTTTGTGTTTGTAGAGAGGGGGTTGGGGTTACGTGCTCTATCTAGAATCGACCATGTTAGAAGTCTTAAGGTAGAGAGGTTGATTGTGCTTCATGTCTCCCAAGAGCATATTGTTCTGAGTGAGGGTAATGTTTGCTATCGCCGCTTCCTGTTTTGCTATATATATATATATATATATATATATATATATATATATATACCGAAAAGTTTCATCTTGAGCATAAATTTTAAAAGTGTATTAGATTCAATGGTAAAAATCTAAAAGTTGAATTCTAACAAATTTAATGCGGAAATGACACCAGGTAGCCATTTTTGAGCATGCTATTTAAAATATATTCACAGTTAACAAAGTATTAAAAGATTAACCAATTCGCTGAAACTTCAGGACACGACGTCCAGAAGTTTAAACCTCGAGTTACTTCAGGATATCGTGTCCTAAAGTTCGAATATTGTGTTCAGAAATTAAAGTTTTATGTCCTGAATTTTAAATTAGCAGTTAAGAAATTCTGGACACTTAGTCTTGAATTTCAAATTAGTAGTTTAAAAATTCTGCACACTTAGTTCTGAATTTCAAAGTAACAACTCAAAAATTTGGGACACTAAGTCTTGAATTCCAAATTAGCAGCTCAAAATTTAGGATATAAAAATTGAGGATACTTACTTCTGAAGTTTGGGTGAATTGGCTAATATTTAAATACATTATAATTTTGGATATGTTTTAAATAGCATACTTAAAAGTGGCTACTAGTACACTTCGCCTACACCCATTCTTTTCAAATCTTGAATCTGCCCATGATTAGCGTGTATACATCCTGTCGAACAGACGTATTCGCCCATGCTACCAATGCATTTTAGCTAAAGTGAATACCCTAAAACCCCACTAAACTATTACGCTGTAATGATCTGGCCGGTCCTTTTGAGAGTTGTAGCCCCATTCCCGCCTTTACTGCTCATTTTGTGCCTTACAATTGTTATATGACTTACCGAGTTAGTCGGTTCGTGTCCGGAAGGATTTCAGAATGAATATAGACACTTAGTCTCATAATGGAAAGCTTAAGTTGAAATGGTTGACGGGATGTTGACTTATGTGTAAACGACTATAGAGTGGAGTTTGATGGTTCAGTTAGCTCCGTTGGGTGATTTTGGACTTAGGAGCGTGTCCGGATTGTGATTTAGAGGTCCGTAGTTGAATTAGGCTTGAAATGGCGAAAGTTGAATTTTTGGGAAGTTTGACCGAGAGTGGATTTTTTGATATCGGGGTCGAATTCCGATTTTGAAAGTTGGAGTAAGTCTGTGGAGTCATTTGTGACTTGTGTGCAAATTTGGGGTCAATCGGATGTCATTTGATAGGTTTCAGCCTCATCGGTAGAAATTGGAAGTTCAAAGTTCATTAAGCTTGAATCTATGTGCGATTCGTATTTTTGATATTGTTTGAGGTGATTTGACGGCTTGACTATATTCGTATCATATTTTAGGACTTGTTGGTATGTTTGGTTGATATCTCGGGGGCCTCGGGCTAATTCTGTGTAGTTAACGAACTGAATTTGGAGCTAAGTGAATTGTTGAAGATTGGACATCTGCCGGTGTAATCGCACCTGCGTAATTTCCATCGCAGGTGAGAGCTCGCAGAAGCCAGGAGTGGAGCGCAAAAGCGGCCTTGGGCGAGGTGTGAGCAGTGGCCGCAGGTGCGAAGGATTTACCGCACCTGCGTGGCCGTAGATGCGGCAAAGTGAGCGCAGAAGCGGAAGTAGAGAGATGAGTTGGGTCCGCAGAAGCCATTGGTGGCTCGCAGAAGCGAGTCCGCAGGAGCGGATGGTTGGGTGGCAGGTACGGAGGAAACCGCAGAAGCAGGCGTCGAGTCGCTCCTGCGAAGCCGCAGAAGTGGCTAAGCTGGCTGCAGAAGCGAGAAGACTATAAAAATGAGAGTTCCGAGATTTTTACCATTTCTAACATTTTGAGCTCGGGTTTTAGGCGATTTTTGCGGGGGAGGATTCTTGAGGTAAGTCACTTGTGGTTGAATTTATTCAATAATTTTGTTTCCTCATCGCTTTTTCCACCTAGATTGTGTGGGTTTGAGGTGAAATTTGGGGGTTTGAGGCTAGGGATTTAGAGAGTTTGATATGGGGATTTGAGTGATGATTTGGTGTCGAATTTTGATAAATTTGGTATGGTTAGACTCATGGTTGAATAGGCTTTTATGTTTTGTGACTTTTGTTGGATTTTGAGACGTAGGCCCCGGGCCCAACTTTGAGCCGATTTCGAATTTTTGATTAATAACTTCTTATTTTCTAGAGAAATTTATTCCTTATCCCGTATTGATTGTATCATACTGTTTGTGGCAAGATTTGGGACATTTGGAGGTCGATTCGCGAGGCAAAAGTGTATTGGAGTAGAGATTTGCTCGGATTGAGGTAAGTAACAATTCTAAATCTTGTTTTGAGGGTATGAAACTTCGTATTATATGTCTTGTGATTGGTTTGGAGTTGACGCACATGCTAAGTGACGGGCGTGTGGGCGTGCACCGTGGAAATTGTGACTTGGTTCATTCCGTGGAACTGCGAAGTTGAATAACCTATTGGTAGCTGTATGCTTTCCTTGTGTTATAGAAATTTGATTGCAAATCATGATAGGAATCATGTTTAGGCTATGTGTTGGTAACTGTAGGAACCCACATAGGTCGTGTTACCTGTTGAATTATCTGATAATTGCTACTTGTACTCAGTTTCTATTATTCCTTGTTGATACATTATATCATATATGTTTCTGCGTTGCGTTTTAGATTTCTATCCTGTTTATGAGAAGTTTTATTATTTGAACTACTTTAAATCCATTCTGTTAAAAGTGTTGGAGTTGTTTTTTGGTAAATGTCAGCTTGCCTGGTACCACGTTAGGCGCCATCACGACAGGTTAGGATTTGGGTCGTGACATACGTTTTTGTCAGTTACATACTTAAAATATCCGGTATCCCCAAAATTCCTCTTAACTATATCCTTAAATATTAAAAAACTCCTCATCAATTTTTTATTGAAATATGTAAGGTAACTCGCTAAAAGGTGCATGAGAGATGAACTTATACATAAAATGGCCCCCAATTGACTGTGTCTAATAGTTAATTACTGTTACCCTCTTTAAAAAATTATTTTTCTATTTTTTCTCCATTTTCTTTGCATTTTAGCCTTCTTTATTTTTTTTTTAATCTTTCTTCTTCCTTTATTCTTATGGATTTGAATTTTTTTTGCTTCTCTTGTTTCTTTTAAAATTATCTTTCTTCATCTAGGTCTTCTTCTTTCGACACTTTTTAGTCCACCAAAAGCCCATAACTTTTACCAATCCCTAACTAAAATTCTTACCAAAACCTAATATTTTTTATACCAAATTTAGATTTAAACTAAAATTTTGAGTGAAAATGAAGGTTAATGAGAAAAATTCAATGCTTAATCAAAGTTTAATGGTGAAAATAACAATTAAGGCACGGTGTTGCCATTATTGGAGGAGATGAAAGAGATTTTTTTGTAATTTACAAATGACCATGTGTTTATCCCTTAACCCTCCTTCCTTGACTGTATAACCCATTTACCCATTTAATTATTACTTATTATTAGTTAAAATTCTTAATTAATTTGATATTTAGATTAGGTTGAGTAAATAGAAGGGTGTATCATACTCATTACTTAAAGTTAATATATATGGGTATATAATTAAGGAGGTTTTGAGGGCATCAAATAATTTAAATAGGTAACTGACAAAAATGTGATAGCTTAGGGTATTCACTCTTTTAACTATTGAAACTTGAACGCATATCTAAACGTTGAAAAGCTTATACCTAGGGCTGAGTGAGATCAAATTTCAACGTCGAATTATTTACCCCATTGGTGAATAATGATCGATGCAAAAGAAATTGATGAACATTCTACATTCACGGATATATGTGAAGGCAGTTATTAATGGATGTGGTTTCATAAAACAGAATATATGGTTGCATATAGGCTATAGCATTAATGATCCACATTAATTCTACATTGGATCTAAATACTAATAACAGGCAAAGCAATGGATTTTTATGTTTGCTTCGCCGGAAGGGAAGGAGAGAGGCAGTAGCCTGCCATTCAAGTGATTGTGTGTGTCGGTTTTCTTCTCTTGATGGATTCCGCATGTTTGCCAAATATATGAACTCGCAATATCTTTTGCCAAATTAAATTACAAACTAAGCGAAACAACAATTAATAGTATTGAGGGTGCGGTGAGTTAAAATTTTAAACAATCAATAACACATCTCTTTAATTTGTTGTGAACATTTACAGATACCTCATGAATTTAACATCGTGGATTACATTGTTTTATTGCCATAGTTTTAGTACTAGCCAAGTATAAGCATCGTACTGGAGAATCAAGAGCATATATAAGGTGAAAACTTATAATTTACAGTTGAGTTCATATCAAATCAACAAATGTAGACTTACATAGATTAACACTTAATCATGATTGATTGCACTTGTATCCTTACTTTAATTTTGAATTGCTAAGATTAAATTATTTGATTTAATGTAAACTTCACATGCGGGTAAATATTTTCTCTGGAGTAATTCATTGTACGCATGGCGTACGCGGCATTGACTTAAGATCCTTTACTAGCCGTGTTTGAGATTAGGTTGTTAGGGACAATTCATGTGTAATAAATGTGCTAAATAGACGAGGCATCTTTGCATAATTAAGGAGAATTTTATTGTTGTAAGTTGGAAGATTAGGAGTGTGGCTGGTGGACGGTGGGAAAAGAAACCTACATGCATCATTTACGTAATTTAATGTAAGAGACAAATTAAAGTCAAAGCACCGTAAAATATAGATTAATTAACTACTAATTAACAACAGTAAAGTAAATTAATAGTAGATGTTTATTTTTGAGTAAATAATTTTCTCAAAATATATTTTTCTACTAGATTCACATCTATTGTAAAAGGAATATTGAGCGTTTTTACATTTTGTATCCGTTAATTTAAAATTTTAAATCCATTTCTGACGGCGTAAAAATCGGGCGTGATTGAGATTTTAGGAGTGTGCATATCGGTGAATATATCCAAATAGAAACGGAGGAGTAAGTGAAGTCTCTGAAATTAAATGGGTTTTCCTTCTTGTTTGCGACATAAGCACGAGATGGTACCATCAAGCTTCATGTCACATGCATTTCTTCTCCATCAACGACATGATAAGTAACGTACTACTTGTGTTATTTAGGTAAAAGATTTCCAAAACGAGGCAAAAAAGTATTTAATAACCAATGCTTTTGTCTACCCTTCACATGTCCCAAGCAGATTTTAGGACCCCCACCAAGAGTTATGTGTCAGAACCACACACTAAAATTCTGCTTCTATTTTCTCTTTTTTTTTTTTCCCTTCTACAGATTTTAGCTTATATTATTTTTAACAGCTCTTAAATCCATTCGTATGACAATTTTCTAACTTAGATTCTAACCTATTGGTCACATGTTGAGCCACAGAACTAGTCACTAATGCTTATATTAGGATAGTCTGTCTAAAGCATACCTCTTAGGGTGCAACCCTTTTTCGAATCCTGCATAAATGCAGAATATTTTGTGTGCCGGACTGTCCTTTTAGATTTAAGCGTATTATAATATTTATTTTTTAATTACTTGGTGTTTGAAATCTACTAGTCTAACTAATTTGTGTTCCGCGTTGTAAGAAGTTCACTCTGGAAAATGGTTTAATGCTCCTTATCAATATTAAATTTATTTTCAATGCTCGAATCGAGACATTTAATTAAAGATGGAGAAACGTAGTGTTATAATATTTCAAGTTAGCTTCCTTGAACCCTTTCTAATAATCAACATGGATGAGGATCACATTGAAGTTTAATTACTCCTCAGCCAAAAAATGAATTTAAAAAAGAAGAAGGGCAAAACCAAAGAATCTATGGGCTCACTTTAGCAGATTGCCATTAAACAAGTTAAGTAATCATGAACAACGCGGTTATATATGTTGTCATGCTAAGTTATTATTGGTCTACACTAAATGCTAGCTAGTACAGGGGAGTACGCAGAATTTTGGATAAGCGGTATCGATATTTGAACTAATAAAAAATTACTATAATATGATCATCTTTAAAGAGTACATCAAATACATGAGTATAACCATTTTCGAAGATACAAGCGAATCACTAAAAAAAAAATACAAACGAACAATTTCTCGTAGTTTATATGGTGTTTTTAATGCTTATTTACAGGGGCGGAGCTAGTCCTTTGCTTACGGGTTCGGTCGAACCCAGTAGCTTTTGGGCAGATTCCGTATTTGTCGAGTGAAATTCATGGAATATGTACAAAATTATTATTTTAGAACCCAGTAACTTAAAAGAACTAGAATCCCGAACCTATAAGCTTCAAATACTGGCTCCGCCTCTGCTTATTTATCTCTATTTCATTTAATAAACTTTGTTGAATGGTTGAGACTTGGCCACTTGGGGTCAGTGTCAGTTTGAGGTAATAAAAAAACAATGGTGCATCTACTAAGAATCAAACCTGCGATCACCAATCAATCAATCAAGAGGACAAATAGATCATCAAACCAGTGGACCGCACATCCTTATTTGTCAATGGCATCACCCTAATATTTTTTTAAAGTAGTTCTCTTTTCAATCATTAATTACACACTTAGTTTAGTGGTAATTTCCAGCGAAGCGGTGTCAGCATAAATGTAAATCCGCCCCTGAGCTAGTACTTATGCTTTTATAGAAAGTTCCATTCCAAAATCTAGCTTCAATATCCCCATATAAATTTCATATGAATTTTAAGAAGGTAAAGTAAATTCTTTTTATTAAAAGAAGTACCAAAACTCTAAGGAAACTGTGTTTGTTTGAGTTAAATTTTGAAAAAAGAAGTTTTTTTCACCAAGACCTCCAAACTCATTTTTTAAAATCTGTTGAAAACTAAAAATTAGTAAATGTAGCTTTCAGTTTTTTGATAGATTTAAGAAACTGGATATAATTTTTTTTTTTAAGAAAGAGATTATTTTTTTCAAGATTTAGCTGATACAAATAATTTTTGCAAAAATTCAAAAATGAGTTTGTTCTTGCGTTGTAATCCTTGAGAGTAGAGAAATTAGAAGAGACCTTTTCAATATTGTGACTTACCATTCCAACAGAGTGTTATTCGTTCAAATATAAATATTGTCGTTTTTAACTTTCATCGCAACAATTTAAGACATACATCAATAACGTTGGGTTGGGCGTGCAAACAAAATTCCATATTGGTAGCTAAAAAGATTGAGAGCCTAAATATAAGGTGTGTAGATCTCTTAGTCATGTGAGACTTTTTGAGGAAGATTGTACGGGCTTATCCCAGAGCTGACAATATCACACCATATAAGAATATCTTTGGGCTGGTTAAGCCCAATAATTAGTATCAGAGCCCAGGTTCAGCGCGACGAGTATGGCAATGCCAACGTGATACCATGATGCTCGATTTACTTCCCCTTACAAAAAATGACCCTTAATCGTGGTGTAAGAAACTCTTAATGGTGTGAGCGCATTTGAAAAAAATAGTGCAAACTTGGCTAAAAGACAAATAATACACATCATATAAGAGTATCTTTGGACCGATTAACCCAAAAAATAAAATACTGTTATATAATGAGATGTGGAGACGTAGCGTGACTTAAAGAGGATACCGAGATGGGTTCATTCTCACTTAGGCCGTTGCAAAAGATATCAATGTGCTGAAAGTGTGTACGTAATGAGTTTGCTATAGTGCTCGCTACGACGTTGTTCGTATCTAGTGGTGGCAAAATGAATAAAAAGAAATGATTATCCACCCATATTATTCATAAAAAAATGGATTAGATAATAAATTTTTTAAAAACATGTCAAATATGGATAAGAACTGATAAGTTGTGCGATTTTTATTTTGATGATTTGACAAACTTCATGAGATGACCAGATAAGGAACCTGATTAAATTAGTTCCTTTGAGTACAGTGTAACTAATCAGAAGTCTGGTTTAATTCTCAAGTAAATTAGATAAGGGAACATATAGAATCCGTTCCTCCGGTCGTCGGGCAAGTCAACTCTCCAGCTGTTAAAGCTGCTGCATAGTACAACAACACTGTTGAAGCGTGCTAGAGACCGGTCACTTCCTTGTATCATCTCCCATGACCTCACACATATATTATCAACATGATGTAAGGTTTTGGCTCAACACTTGAAAAAACTAAAACACTCATTCTCTCAAGTGTGCAGCCACCCTTGTTTTCTCAAGAGCATCAAGAACAAAGTAGCTACAAATAAAGGACCAGTTTACAACATTGATTATGTCTTGAGTCCTTAAATATTTGTTGTATCTTTGTCTTATGTTGTTAACTTATAATCCCTACACAGCTTTTTAGAAGCATTAAATAGGACATCTTTTAAACCATTATCATTTTGGTTGTTTTGACTAGAGTTAGTCAAGTGTGTAGTTTTGTAATAGAGTTATTACAAAGAGGCTTACAATAGAGTTATTGTAAGGGGTTGAAGGATTAAGAGTTTCATTCTTAGATTGCAATAGGTTGTAATCTAAAATTTGCTCAGTTAGTAAAGTTGAAATCCTACTAGGGCAGGTCGTGATTTTTAATTCCGTGAGCTGGGAGTTTTCCACATAAATATTGTTGTGTTCTTTACTTACTTTTGTTTACTGTGCGAGCTGATGGAGGATGTGACAAATAGACAAACTTCTTACTATATTAATATGAGCTAAAACTCAATTACGGATTTGGATAACAATTCAACACTCAAATTACTGAATTACAATAAGAAATACTGGAATGTAGAAGTAGCCATGGATTGGAGATAAGAAGGGGAGATGAGAAGGTTAGACTCAGAGAAAGGGGTTGAGAGTAACAGACATGTTTTCTTCAACAGTATGCATACCCCCAAAATAATGGACCAGTCCCCTTTTTAATAGAAGTGCCTTTGCATCAAATACTCAACCTGGATCCTAAATTAACCTGGCCCTATTACTTGTTCCTGGCCCAAAAGCCCTTTTCAGCCCAATAGTTACTTGTGTGACATTGGGTTGTGGTTGGTTCATAAAAATACTCCCGTCCTCAATAAGAACCATGTACTCAAGGTTCGAGTTCAGTGCTACTCGCGAGCTCCTAACCAATTATTTCCAAACCAAGGCATGCTTTGTGACTTTACCAAAATATGTGATCTAATGTGCCCGTTTTGAGGCAATCAAAACTTTGGTCATTGTGGCTCTTAGTAGATAGTAACAGATATATTAACTTGACCTAATCTCATATTCATATGACCTTGCTTGCCATCTTTTAGAATCAATTAGCAGCAAGTTAACTTAGAAAACCAATGCAAACATTCCAGTAGCATACCTCCACAAAAGCATGAACTCAATAAAATGGGAATTGTTCGATGTGTTGGCAACATTGACTTCACGTTGGACAGGGTTGTGATGATAAAAATCTTGTGTTTCCGCTGAAATCTCCATAGGCCACAACAATACTCGAAAGAATAGTAGAATAGGAACTGCTATCCTAATATCAGTGACATAATTGAGCTCCACAACAACTTCATAGTTTGGACCATACTTAATCACACTCTAACTTAACATAGGGAGAACAAATGCTTGAGGGAAGTTGAGATGTAATGCAGCTCCGGCATCGCAATATCCCCCCTTCAAATATTTAAATCTAGTGAAATCATCACACTTTCCATCTTTCAAATATGATTTTCCTCCCCATGAAACATTGTTGTGCTTAGGCATTTGTAAAGTACCCTTAAGTCTCCGTCAAGGGGCAAACCATTTATCTACCATCACCATAGGAATTGATGCTATCCTTCTGGAGATATCAACTAAATAAAAAATAGGACTTGCATTATATGCAATAGCATTAATCCATCCAAACGGATGAAATACACACAATACCACTCCCACTACAAGAGAACGAGCATATTCCCTTTGAAATAATTTAAGCATCTTAGCCATGGAGAGTATTCGAATGACTTCTCTGTACTTTATAATTGCAGTAACTTCAACAGATACATTGAAATTCTTCTTCCTAGGAGAAGTTGGTATGAAAAATAGGCACATAAGTTGTATTATAAATGTGTCATCCTTGTCTTCATGGTCACTCCTTTGAAGGAACATAGCAATACCTACCTGATAGTGGCAATATTGAACAATGAATCCAAAGTGATATGAGCATAGTAAACGATCTCTTCCCTTGGTCTACGCGTAACAGGCTTGAATAAGCAGAAAACATGCTAAAAGTTCTGTTCTGCCGCCATGTAAAGTCCCCCTCTAACAAAAGGAACCAAAGAACCAATTGCAATATACACATCATTTCAACTAGCAGCTTCGGGGGCGTCACAATAGCCACAACAGGTGCACTTAGTAGTTTGGATCGAGATAGTAACTCAAAATCATAGGTACAACCAACACCATTACTCTATAAAGAAAGAAAAACATTAGCAACAGTTCCTTTCCTACATACAAGACCATAAACGATCGGTTGAATTGAACATTGAGTCCTGGATCATAGGGGTACAGGTCAAAGCGTTGACTCGCAACGAGCTACCTAAACAACCCTGCGTCCTTACACATTGCAAGAATAAGAGAAACACATGATGGTGACGTTCCATCACTATAAACCCAATCACCCATAGTGTAACTATTGGAGCATAAGTAGAAAGAATACTACTATTTGTAAACATATTCAAGTCGACACCAAAGGCTACAGGCTATCATGTATTCCAGGATCAAATGGAAGATTTGGAAAGGTGAGATAAACGACGAAACCTACCGAGGAAGAAGTATAGAGTTGCAGATTCTCCCTCTCATAGAATTGTTGTTTGTCAAAAGGCGTTATAGAGTCTTTGTGATAATATAACACACAAAATAAGCAAGAGTACTCAACGCCGTCCATTTGTTTTGCCTTCGCGCATCTGTCAATTTGTTTGAGGCGGCCACAATATTTGCAATGATGGAAGATGACCTCAAAGGTTCAACTAGTACCCATGTCAAGGCATTTGTGGTGAGTGTAAGCCAAACCAAGAAAGTTATGCCACTTGTGAGTTAGTAGATTCCAGCAGTAGTAATGCCTTACTCTTCGGAGTCCAAAAATTCTCCATATGTGCTGTGAAAACTAGTGCACCACCAGTCCATGGATTATGGTCCCCCAATACAAAAGTTCCAGCAACTTGTTCAACGAGGGGTACTATAGACTCTCGGCCACCACAAGGAAATGAATAAGCAAGTCTAACCGCACCAGAAGGTGAGACCACCAACTCACTGCTATCAACATCACCAAACAAAGAAAGTTTGTTGTCCAAGAAAATTGTCTTCTTAGTACCATAAGGTAAAGTAAAATAGCCATTTAATAATATGCAACTCAAAACTACAAGTAGAAAATCACACAGTGATGGCTGGTTAATTATCAACGCGAAATCTTCATCCCAAGCTGGTGTTTCATCACCAACAAACCAAATTTTGTCAAGAACATACCGCTCGATCTTTGAGACCTCATTAGCCATCATGAACTTCTTATCAAAAAATTTCCACAAACATGGACTCCTGTAAATGTGAAGCGATATGGCGTTTTTAAATGGATATGTGACTTAAGCAAGGCTCGCAGTCTCTTTTGGAACTACATCCTCTCCGCTAGTAAAAGGCACTAGAAAATTTGTTGCCACAACAGTTGTAGATTCATAGTTCTTGTCAATGGTTCGTTTGGGATTTCCATCAAGCACCTTATCTACCTCTGAGTCTCCATCTTTCAGATTCAACAACGAGTGTTGTGGAGTCACATTTTCCTTCTCATTCGCTTTTACCTATGCCATGATGCTCATGGACAACTTATCTCTAATTGGATTTCCTTATCTTTATTTTTCAAATTACGAGTAGAGATTTGGGGAGAGTGGATAGGACAGGGTGGTGGATGGAGTAAAGGAAGGGAAGGCCCATCCCGTGCTTTGATATGAACACCTGCTATTTGATAATGGCAGAAGGTTCACGTACCATATACGCCACCTGTACTGATTTTGCATTGACGTGCTTCTATGTCTTCAAGAGTTTAAATCTTTGTATTACTGCCGCTAATTAATGTCAAGGAACCTACATATTCATACTTTTCTGGAAATTCATCGAACACATTGTCTGCCTGTGAGGAATAAGCTAGACTCCCTACCGGATCTGTGGTGCATTGTTGTCGAAAATGATGAGAAAATTTTGCCTTGAAATGTTTCCAGTTGAAAAATTAATTGTTCCAAAACAACTATTGAACCAAGTAAGAGCTTCACCATCAAGATAAAAGGAAGGAGGGGGTAACCAATCCTTCTCGGCGAAGCAAAGGTAAGTGAAGAACTGCTTCGCTCGAAAAAGCCAGCTCTTTGGATTGCCGCTGCCACTGAATCGATCCAATACCGCCATTGGATTCAAATGGATGAAAGCACTAATGTAAAAAATAGACAAATTTCTTACTATATTAATATGAACTAAAACTCAATTACAGATTTGGATAACAATTCAACACTGAATTACAATGAGAAATACTGGAATATAGAAGTAGCTAAGGATTAGAGATAAGAAGCGAAAATGAGAAGGTTAGACTCAGAGAAATGGGTTAAGAGTAACAGACATTTTTTCTTCAACTATACGCATACCCCTAAAATAACCAACCATTCCATTTTTTAATAGAAGCGTCTTTACATCAAATACTCAACCTGGATCCCAAATTAACCTGGACCTATTACTTGTTCTCGGCCCAAAAGCTCTTTTCAGCCCAATAATTACTTGTGTGACATTGGGTTGTGGTTGGCTCATAACACAAAACCAAGTTCTCTATACAGTTTGGTGGACCCCTATTTTCTATCAAGAACCATATTATTTAGTTAGAAAATGAATAAGTAATGAGTTTAACTTTTACATTTATAAAGACTCATATTGGAGGTGTTAGACCAAGAATAGGTGAAGTTTTGAAGATTGACAAAAGAACTCAGACATGGACCAGGTCCATCTTGTGAAGCACAGTCATGATCTATATGCACATGTGAGATGCACGTGAAGGAGATAAGTCTAACTGATCGAGCAGCAATATCTCCTGATCTGATCGAAAAGGTTGCATATTGGATAAGGAGAGAAAGACTCCTTACATAAAGAGAACACAATCTAGGATAAAGATAGCGTTAAAGTTTGAGATCATCATGAACTCTTCTACGATAGAAGAGCAGCAATTGAATCCCAGTCAAACTCTGATCACTAACCTATTAAATGTCAATGTTGTTTTCTTTTACAGGTAATGCACACAAGCAAAAGTTAAACTTAAATTGAGAGCAAAAGAGCAAGGCGATTTTGCAAGAAATTTACGTGTGATCCGAATGTGCAATCCTGAAGCTACTTGAACGAGATAGAAGAACCAATTCCTAGTGTCTATCTTTTATTCTAGTTCTATTATAGTAGGTGATTTTACATTGTACCTTTCAGCTTTCATGGAAGCAATTGTATTAGGTACCTAGAGTGTTCAAGTTAGAGTTAACTTGAAGTTGTCGCAACAGTTGAGGCTGTGTGCCACAACGGGATTAGAGTTAATCCTTAGGTTTACAAAGAGTTTTTGTAAATGCTGTTTTGGCTCAGTGATTTTAGTAGAAATTTGGGAAAATCCTACTGAGTAGTAGGTCGTGGTTTTTTTCACCTTTTGAGCCAGGTGTTTTCCATGTAAAAATCTCTGTGTTCTTTATTTGATGTATTTATTATTCCACAAACAGCAGTAGTTGGAACACTTAGAAGAACCAGGTTCTTCTATTGCGAAAATTGGGTACCACACAAATCACTCCCCCTTCTTGTGTGGTGTTGACGTTAAAACATCAATTGGTATCAGAGCAGGTTATCCTTGAAGAGGTTAACACCTTAGGAAAAGATCAAGATGAGTGCACCACCTGGAAACTGGGAAGGGCAATCCACTGCTAGGCCTGCACTCTTTAATGGTTAGTATTATTCTTGGTGGAAAAACAAGATGAGAGATCATATCTTAGGAGAAGACTATGAACTCTGGGACATAGTCACTGATGGTCCCCTGACAACTACGAAGAAGAATGATGAAGGAGTGGACGTGCCAAAGACAAGAGCTGACTGTACTGCTGATGACTTGAAGAAATGGGCGAAGAATGCCAAGGCTAAGAAATGGCTAGTGTGTGGACTGGGTCTAGACGAGTACAGCAGGATTCAAAGCTGTACCACTGCCAAGGAGATATGGGACACTTTACAAGTGGATCATGAAGGAACTCCTCAAGTAAAGAGATCAAGAGGAACACTGCTATATTCCCAATATGAGAACTTTACTATGAAGGAAGGAGAAACTATTCAGGAGATGTACACAAGGTTTACAACACTAACAAATGAACTTAAATCTCTTGGGAGAATTATCCTTGAAGAAGACAAGGTTGAGAAGATATTGACAAGGGTCTTACCAGTAACTTGGGAAAGCAAAATCACTGCTATTCAGGAATCAAAGAACATTGCTACTCTCAAGTTGGAGGAACTTATTGGAAACCTTACTGCTTATGAACTGAGAAGGCAAACCATGAAAATGGATGCACCCAAGAAGGAGAGGAGTTTGGCTCTTAGAATAGCTGAAGGTGCAGATCTGGAAGATGATGAAATGGCCATGATTACACGGGATTTCAAAAAGTACCTAATGAGAGGAAAGGGTTCTTCAAGAGGTACAACCTTCAACAAACCAAGGGCTCCTGAGAAACAAACTAATGAGGGTTGTTACAAATGTGGCAAGACTGATCACATGATCAAGAACTGTCCTCAGTGGGAAATTGAATGGAAGAAGGAAAGGGCTGAATGAAGGAACAGGAAGAACGAATAGGTTCAACCCAAGAGGAACAAAGGATCAACAAAGGCTATGGTTGCTGCTTGGGGAGAAACATCAGATGAGGAGTCAGAAGATGAAGCTGGAGATGAACAAGCACTTATGGCCATCGGAGAATCAGATGATGAACAAGAGGTCCAAGTAAAGGGAAGTAGCCAAATATGGTACATGGATAGTGGCTGCTCAAAACATATGACTGGAAGCAAGAACCAGTTCCTTTCACTTGAAGACTTAAAAGGAGGTAATGTCTCCTTTGGAAATGGGAAGGATTATTGGGGTTGGAAAGGTAGGTAAGACAGACTCTCACTCCATTGAGAATGTATATTTGATAGATGGCTTGAAGTATAGCCTAATCAGTGTGTCACAACTGTGTGACAGATGTAACCTTGTAGCATTTACCTCCACCAAATGCTTTGTGATTAACCTTACCACTAACAAGATTGTTTTGCACGGAAAAAAAGTTAACAATATTTACATTGTAGATTTGTCTACTCTTTCAGAAAATGAACTCACTTGCTTAAGTGTGTTGGATAATGATCCCCTCCAATGGCACAAAAGACTTGGTCATGCAAGTCTGAATCAACTCAACAAATTAGTTTCCAAGGACTTGGTGATAAGGTTACCTAACATCAAGTTCAAGGAAGACAAAGTTTGTGAGGCCTGTGCAAGGGGAAGAAGGTAAGATCATCCTTTAAAAGCAAGAAAATGGTAATCACAACCAGGACGTTGGAACTGGTTCATATGGATCTCTGTGGTCCAATGAGAATATTGAGCAGAGGTGGTAAGAAATATGTGATGGTACTTGTTGATGATTACTCTAGGTTTACCTGGGTACTATTCTTAACATCTAAAGATGAAGCATTTGACATGTTTACTGCTTTGTTAGAAAGGCTCAGAAACAACTAGGTAATCAACTTGCATCCATTAGGTCTGATCATGGAACTGAATTTGAAAATGCTAAGTTTGCTGAATTTTGTGATGAGCATGGTATAGATCATAACTTCTCTGCACCTAGGACCCCTCAACAAAATGGAGCAGTTGAAAGAAAGAATAGAACTCTTGAAGATATGGCAAAGACAATGCTTCTTTCTAGTAAACTGCCTCATAGTTTCTGGGCAGAGGCTGTAAACACTGCATGCTACATCATCAATAGGTGCATGACTAGACCTCTTGTAGAGAAGACTCCCTATGAATAACTTAAAGGGAGAAAGCCAAATATATCCCAACTTAGGGCATTTGGATGCAAGTGCTTTGTGCACAATAATGGAAAAGACTCCCTAGGTAAATTCGATACCAGAAGTGATGAGGGAGTATTCTTGGGATATTCTTCACATAGCAAAGCATATAAAGTATTCAATAAAAGAACTTTGTGTGTAGAAGAAAGTGTTCTTGTAGTGTTTGATGAAACTAACATTCTTTCTGAGAGACATGAACATGAAGAAGGCTATTGGGCTGGTAAAAGATTTGACTGAAGTCTCAGCACAAGTTAAAGTGGCACCAAAAGAAGGAACATGTTCTTCCATCCAGGGCATCCTGACAAGGGGAAATGATCAAATAGGAACTGAAACCAATCCCCTAAAGGAACCCGTTTATGACCCTGTTCCTCAGCAACAGAACATGGGAGAAGCATCTAGCAAAAATCAGTTGGTTGTGAAATCTCACAAGTATCAAAGTTCTCATCCTATTGAGAACATACTTACTGATCCAACCTCTGGAGTCAAAACTAGATCACATTTAAAGAATTTGTGTGCTTTTGATGCTTTCCTATCTCTTATTGAACCAAAAGATGTTATTGAGGCTTTGCAGGATGCAGATTGGGTAAATGCAATGCAAGATGAACTCAATCAGTTCGAGAGAAGTCAAGTTTGGCACCTAGTTCCAAGACCCAAGGACAGATCAGTCATTGGCACAAAATAGGTCTTCAGAAACAAACTTGATGAAGATGGAATAGTTACAACAAACAAGGCAAGACTGGTGGTCCAAGATTACAGCCAAGAGGAGGGTATAGATTATGATGAGACTTTTGCTCCAGTTGCAAGGCTAGAGGCAATAAGACTCCTCATAGCCTTTGCAGCACACATGGAATTCACTCTTCATCAGATGTATGTCAAAAGTGCTTTCCTGAATGGCTACCTAAAAGAAGAAGTGTTTGTGAAACAACCTCCAGGGTTTGAAAGCAAGGAATGTCCTGAGCACGTGTACAAATTAGACAAGGCTCTCTATGGACCCAAGCAGGCTCCCAAAGCATGGTATGAACGATTGTCCAAGTTCCCGCTTGAACATGGCTACAAAAGAGGTAAAATTGATAGTACTTTATTCTTGAGGGAAAAAGGTAAGGATCTTCTAGTGGTACAAATATATGTTGATGACATAATCTTTGGGGCCACCACTGACAAACTAAGTAAGGATTTTACCAAATTAATGGGGAGTGAGTTTGAAATGAGTATGATGGGTAAGCTTAACTTTTTCTTAGGCTTACAAATCAAACAAATCCTAAATGGCACCATGATCCATCAACAGAAATATGCAAAGGAGCTGATCAGAAACTTTTAAATGGATGAATCTAAGGAAGTAGATGTACACAAGGTTCACAACACTAACAAATGAACATAAATCTCTTGGGAGAATTATCCTTGAGGAAGACAAGGTTGAGAAAATCTTGACAAGGGTCTTACCAGTAACTTGGGAAAGCAAAATCACTGTTATTCAGGAATCAAAGAACATTGCTACGCTCAAGTTGGATGAACTGATTGGAAATCTCACTACCTATGAACTGAGAAGGCAAACCATGAAAATGGATGCACCCAAGAAGGAAAGGAGTCTGGCTCTCAAAATAGCTGAAGGTGCAGATCTAGAGGATGATGAAATGGCCATGATCACAAGGGATTTCAAAAGGTACCTGATGAGAGGAAAGGGTTCTTCAAGAGGTACAACCTTCAACAAACCAAGGGCTCATGAGAAACAAAACAACGAGGGTTGCTACAAATGTGGCAAGACTGACCACATGATCAAGAATTGTCCTCAGTGGGAAATTGAATGGAAGAAGGAAAGGGCTGAACGAAGAAATAGGAAGAAGGAATAGGTTCAACCCAAAAGGAATAAAGGACCAACAAAGCCTATGGTTGCTGCTTCAGGAGAAACATCAGATGAGGATTCAGAAGATGAAGCTGGAGATGAACAAGAACTTATGGCCGTCGGAGAATCAGATGATGAAACAAGAGGTAAGTGTGATTCATCTCAAAGATAATATTAAATTTTTGTCTAAAAAAAGGTTATCTGAATTATTGCTAGACTTCATCGATGAGTCTGAGGTAATAAACAATGAGAAGGAATAGCTGTCTAGGGAGTGTGTGATCTTAAAAGCCAAGTGCAAAAATCTAGAATCTAGGGCTAATGAGAGTGACAGTAAAAATGCTGAGTTGAAGAACGAGGTTCTTGAACTTGACACCAGTGTCTTAGAACTTAGGTCTGAAAATTTAAAACTGAAATTAGGAACAGGTAAGAAGAAAGTTGATCACACACATATCACCTTAGAAGAAAATCTAGGAAAAATGAAGGATGAGCTGTACAAGAAAGATAAACAAATAAGAGTCTTAAAAGAAGACCTAGGGAAGGTAAAGCATGGACTAGATAGAACTTGCAAGTGGCATAAGTCTTCTGATGCACTATCCTGGCTACAAGAACACCACAGTAGCAACAAGAGAGGACTTGGCTATGGGACCCCAGCACCTAAGTGGGATCCCAAAAGCAAGTATATCACTCTTCCTGAAAATAAAATCTGCACACACTGTGGCAAGACTGGTCATTACAAAAGTGAATGTAATGCAAAGGAAAAGGCCAGTCAAAAGAACAAACTTTTGTTCAAGAGAAAAATAGGCTGCCTGGATGGGTCAAAAGGAATTTAATTTACCCCTTTGCCTATAGAAAGGGACCCAAACTATTTTGGGTTCCTAAGACTAACCCCTGATTTCTTTTTGCAGGTCCAAGTGCAAGGAAGTAGCCAAATATGGTACATAGATAGTGGCTGCTCAAAACATATGACTAGAAGTAAGAAACAGTTCCTTTCACTTGAGGACTTAAAAGGAGGTAATGTCTCCTTTGGAAATGGAAAGAAAGGTGAGATTATTGGGTTTGGAAAGGTAGGTAAGACAGACTCACATTCCATTGAGAATGTCTACCTGATAGATGGCTTGAAATATAGCCTAATCAGTGTATCACAACTGTGTGACAGAGGTAACCTTGTAGCATTTACCTCTACAAAATGCTTTGTGATTAATCTTACCACTGACAAGATTGTTTTGCACGGAAAAAGAGTTAACAATATTTACATTGTAGATTTGTCCACTCTTTCAGAAAATGAACTCACTTGCTTGAGTGTGTTGGACAATGATCCCCTCCTGTGGCACAAAAGACTTGGTCATGCACGTCTGAATCAACTCAACAAATTAGTCTCCAAGGGCCTGGTGATAGGGTTACCTAACATCAAGTTCAAGGAAGACAAAGTTTGTGAGGCTTGTGCAAGGGGGAAGCAGGTAAGATCATCTTTTAAAAGCAAGAAAATGGTAAGCACAAAGAGGACGATGGAACTGGTTCATATGGATCTCTGTGGTCCAATGAGAACATTGAGAAGAGGTGGTAAGAAATATGTGATGGTACTTGTTGATGATTATTCTAGGTTTACCCGGGTATTGTTTTTAACATCTAAGGATGAAGCATTTGACATGTTTACTGCCTTTGTTAGAAAAACTCAGAAACAACTAGGTAATCAACTTGCATCAATCAGGTCTGATCATGGAACTGAATTTAAAAATGCTAAGTTTGCTGAATTTTGTGATGAGCTCGGTATAGATCATAATTTCTCTGCACCTAGGACTCCTCAACAAAATGGAGTAGTTGAAAGAAAGAATAGAACTCTTGAAGATATGGCTAGGACTATGCTTCTTTCTAGTAAACTGCCTCATAGCTTATGGGCAGAGGTTGTAATCATAAATAGGTGTATGACCAGACCTCTTGTAGAGAAGACTCCCTATGAGTTACTTAAAGGGAGAAAACCAAATATATCCCATCTTAGGGCATTTGGATGCAAGTGCTTTATGCACAATAATGGAAAGGACTCCATAGATAAGTTTAATCCCAGAAGTGATGAGGAAGTATTCTTGGGATATTCTTCACATAGCAAAGCTTATAAAGTGTACAACAAAAGAACTTTGTGTGTAGAAGAAAGTGTACATGTAGTTTTTGATGAAACTAACATTCTTTCTGAGAGACAGGAACATGAAGATGAAGCTATTAGGCTGGTAAAAGAATTGAGTGAAGTCTCAGCTCAAGCTAAAGATGCACCAAAAGAAGGAACAGGTGATGGAACAAGTTCTTCCATCCAGGGCAACCTGACAGGGGGAACTGAACAAAGAAGAACTGAAACCAATCCCCTAAAGGAACCTGTTCATGACCCTGTTCCTCAGCAACAGAACATGGGAGAAACATCAAGCAGAAATCAGTTGGTTGTGAAACCTTACAAGTATCAAAGTTCTCATCCCATTGAGAACATAATTACTGATCCAACATCTGGAGTTAAAACTAGATCACAATTAAAGAATCTGTGTGCTTTTGATGCTTTCTTATCTCTTATTGAACCTAAAAATGTTGTTGAGGCTTTGCAGGATGCAGATTGGGTAAATGCAATGCAAGATGAACTCAATCAGTTTGAGAGAAGTCAAGTTTGGCATCTAGTTCCAAGACCCAAGGACAGATCAGTCATTGGCACTAAATGGGTCTTCAGAAACAAACTTGATGAAGATGGAACAGTTACAAGGAACAAGGCAAGACTGGTGGTCCAAGGTTATAGCCAAGAGGAGGGTATAGATTATGATGAGACTTTTGCTCCAGTTGCAAGGCTAGAGGCAATAAGACTCCTCATAGCCTTTGCAGCACACATGGAATTCACTCTTCATCAGATGGATGTCAAAAGTGCCTTCCTGAATGGCTACCTAAAAGAAGAAGTTTTTGTCAAACAACCTCCAGGGTTTGAGAGTAAGGAGTGTCCGGAACATGTGTACAAATTAGACAAGGCTCTCTATGGACTCAAGCAGGCTCCTAGAGCATGGTATGAACGACTATCAAAATTCCTGCTTGAACATGGCTACAAAAGAGGTAAAATTGACAGTACTCTATTCTTGAGGGAAAAAGGTAAGGATCTTCTTGTAGTAAAAATATATGTTGATGACATAATTTTTGGGGCAACCAATAACAAACTAAGTAAGGATTTTGCCAAATTAATGGGAAGTGAGTTTGAAATGAGTATGATGGGTGAGCTTAACTTTTTCTTAGGCTTACAGATCAAACAAAACCCAAATGGAACCATGATCCATCAGCAGAAATATGCAAAAGAGTTGATTATAAAGTTTAAAATGGATGAATCAAAGGAAATAGACACACCCATTGCAACAACTACTAAATTAGACCTAGACGAACCTGGTTCAGCTGTTGATCAGAAGTTGTATAGGGGTATGATTGGTTCACTTTTGTATCTTACTGCTAGCAGACCTGACATAGTTTTCAGTGTAGGGCTTTGTGCTCGTTTTCAGGCAATCCTAAGGAATCTCACTTGACTGTTGTCAAGAGGATACTGAGATATTTGAAAGGCACTACTGATCTTTGTCTTTGGTACCCTAAATGTAGTAATTTCAATCTAGTGGGGTATGTTGATGCTGACTATGCAGGTTTTCTTGTGGATAGGAAGAGCACCTCAGGTATGGCTCATTTTCTTGGTTCATGTCTTGTATCATGGGCCACTAAAAGTAGAATTCAGTGGCCTTATCCACTGCTGAGGCTGAATATGTTGCTGCTACCTCTTGATGTGCTCAATTGCCGTGGATCAAACAACAGCTGATAGATTTTGGCATTGAAGTTGGTTGCATTCCTACTTTTTGTGATAACACTAGTGCTATAAGTATGAAAAAGAGCCCAGTTCATCATAAGAGGACTAAGCACATAGATGTTAGACATCACTTCTTAAGGGATAACTATGATAAACGATTGATTACCATAGAATTCTATGCTACTGATAAATAAATTGCCGACATCTTTACTAAGCACTGAGTAGAGAAAGCTTTTAAAGGAACAGGTTGGAATTAGGGATGATTAAGATCACCTAATGGGACCAGCTCAGAATTCACAATGAAAAAAAAATTGAAAAACATCTGGAAAAAAAAAATTTTTTTTAGCTAGGAAATCAGAACTTGTGTAAATATCTAGATTAATTTTTACTCATCTTCATACTGTAAATAGTATACTCCTGTGACATGTGTTAATATGACTCACTGGTCTCTTACAAAATTTTCTCTATTGTGGTAATGAGGCATGATCAAGAAAATTCTAAATGAAGAACCTGGTTCATCAGTATGGGTTCATCTGAAAGCTAAGGTATGTTTTCTATACTCTGCACAATTAGAAATATAAATGTTTAAATCATGAGCAGAAGTCCTACAATTGTTCAATTCCTAGAAAATTCTATCCGTTAGCTTTGAACCAGTTCCGTCTGCCTAGAACTCTAAACCGGAAAAATTACCTAAAATCTAGAGAAGATAAAACGATCATTCAAACCTGAAATTTCAGGTTGATTAGACCTCTAATTGACCACTGCTAAAAGCTGCCATTACCCATTAAATGTGTATTTCTCTTTAAATATACATCATTCCCTCTGCCAACTCCATAATTCTAAACCGTAAAAATTCCTCTTTCACCTACCCTCTTCTTCTCTAAAAATCTAATTCATCTACTTTCCCAGAAATCAGTGATAATGTCAAACCCCCAAGATAATCCTGGAACTACTCCACAACCTATCCCTTCTGAGTCCTCCACACCTCCTCAACCCAGCACTTACCCCCAATGTAAGAAAAGGCGAGTAAAGATGCTTGCTCACAAAACTGTGGCTTCTGGTGCGATTTCAAAGAAACTGAATGCACAATTAAAGGCTAGCCAAGCCCAAGACTCTGAAAACTCAGATGATTCCTTCAAATCTGCAAGTATGGGAGAAGGAACCGGGTCTTCTGATTCTGAGAAGGTTCAAAATTCCCCTTCTGAGGTACGCTCCGTTTTGGTTGAAAATTTGGATAATAGGTTTGTTCTGGTTGGGTCTGTTATGAATGTGGAAAAGCCTGAGTCAAGAAGGAGAGGAGGTAAAAATAAAAGTGAAAAAGAAAAGGCGAGTGAGGGTGTAAGCAGTGATGTGAGGGGAAAGGGATAGAAGTGGTTGATTCTTCACCCACCTCTGAGATGGTTAGACCAGCTATTTGTGGGGCTGAAGATGACGTTGTAAAAGAAAGTAGCAAGAAGACAGGGGGAAGTGGATCAGGGGAGGCTGCTGAAGGGTTGGTCAATTTAAGTTCACATGTAGATGAACCTGGTTCATCTATTGAGGAAACCCAAGCAGACCTTCTGAAGAAAGTAGGTGCTAGTTACGACCCCAAGAAAAGAAGGACCCCAACCCTTAAGATTTCCAGTACTGCAAAGAATACCAAGAAAAGAAAGGCTGGCTCTCCAACAATTACTGCCACTTCCTTACCAAAGGGAAGAGCCACAAGAAGCAGGGTGAAACAGAGTAAGGCTGATCTACAAAGGGCTTTAGCTGAAAGTAAGAAGAAAAGAATGGATAAAGGAAAAGGGAAGGTTGCAGAGTCCTCTAAGGCTGCTGAAGATGAGGCGATGGAACAGGTCCATCAGGAGGCAGTTCAACAAGTGAAGGTTCAGACCCCCAAGCCCAAAAAGCCCAAGACTTCTTCAAAGAAGTTGTCCATTGTGTCTGAGGCTGCTGAACCTTCACTAGCCAAGAGGACAAGGTCTGCAGTGAAAAATAAACAAGCAAAAATTTCTGAAGAAGAGGAATGGAGTGAAGAAGAAGAAGATGAGTCTGGTGAACAAGACAAGTTTGCCATGTTTGGCAAAAGAAAAATTCTGAAAGGTAGACTGCTGAAAGACCTGGTGGAACCAGGAATGATAAGATTGGTGGATGCTTTATATGCTCAGGGATGGAAGGACATGGTCCTTCAGATGGATGGTAGGCTAGCCAGAAATGAAGTAATTGAGTTTATGGCGAATGCAGAGGTTCAGGATGGCAAGGTTAGCAGCCCGGTCAAAGGAGTTCAAGTGTCCTTTGATGCAGAAAAACTGGGCGAAATCCTTGATATACCCTCTAAAGGGTTTGATGATTATACAAGGCAAGGTGGCCTTGCCTGGACTCCCTCCCTAATGCTCTTGCAATAACCAGGAGGTTTTGTGATTTTGAAGATGTGAATGAAGCCAGGGCTGTGCAGAAAAGTGAAATGAGGCCTGAGCACAATGTCTTGTTTGAATTTGTCAATAAGTGTTTATTGCCCAGACAGGAGAGAAGGCACATTGCTAATTACATGGATTTAGTTCATATGGTGTGCCTGGACAGTGGAAGGCAAATTAATTGGCCTGCCTTAATCATCAAGCTGCTGGACAGGGTCATCAATGGCTCCAAAGCACATGCTACCCTATGGCTTTATTCTGACCATGGTTCTGGATAAGTTCAATGTGCCTCTGAAGAAATGGGAAATGGCATCAAGCAAGGATCATTTTGGCATTAATACTCTGATTGCTTATGACTATTTGGTCAATGCCATACCAAATGAACCTGGTTCATCCCAGAAGACTCCTATCAACAGCAAAGTCAGGACTCTGGTTCAGGAATGTGCAGCCAAGGATGCTGAGATAGCTAGGCTCAAGGCCCGTGTGGCAGAGGTGGATTCTGAGAGGGATGCTCTCAGAACTGAGGTTACCAAAGAAAAGGAGAAGAATGATGGAATTCTTCATAATATGCTGAAACTTCTCCTATCCCAAAGTCAACCCTCTAACTCTTCCAAGCCTTAGGAATCCCAACTTTTGTCTTCTGAACCTGTCCACTCCTTTCAGTGACCCAGATTAGGGATTTTTCTATTTTTGCTCATGGTTTGAATGTTTTTCTTTCTTTTTGTGGATTGTGGTGGCAACATATCTCTATCAATGACATCTACTGCCTTTTGCTCTTGTTCAATGTTTATTTTGCCTTGATAGTTAAATATGTTTGCTTGATTAATGATGATTTAACCATGATTGCACTTGCAGTTGCCCTAGTGGCCATGAGTACTTATCAATATCTGGGACTCACACATTGTATGAAACTTTTCAATGATGCCAAAATGGGGAAGAGATATTGTGCTTTACACATTCTGAATAAATGATATGTATAACCTAATTAACCTGGTTCTTGATGATAAGAGAATTCTCTAAATTTGGTATTGATGGTTAAGCTGAGTTCTTACAGGTTCCAAATAAGTAAAAAGCACAGAGTTTGTCATCATCAAAAAGGGGGAATTTGTTGGCCCAAGAACAGGTGAAGTTTTGAAGATTGACAAAAGAACTCAGACATGGACCAGGTCCATCTTGTGAAGCACAGTCATGATCTATATGCACATGTGAGATGCACGTGAAGGAGATAAGTCTAATTGATCGAGCAGCAATATCTCCTGATCTGATCGAAAAGGTTTCATATTGGATAAGGAGAGAAAGACTCCTTACATAAAGAAAACACAATCTAGGATAAAGATAGTGTTAGAGTTTGAGATCATCATGAACTCTTCTACGATAGAAGAGCAGCAACTGAATCCCAGTCAAACTCTGATCACTAACCTATTAAATGTCAGTGTTGTTTGCTTTTACAGGTAATGCACACAAGCAGAAGTTAAACTTAAATTGAGAGCAAAAGAGCAAGGCGATTTTGCAAGCAATTTATGTGTGATCCGAATGTGCAATCCTGAAGCTACTTGAACGAGATAGAAGAACCAGTTCCTAGTGTCTATCTTTTATTCTAGTTCTATTGTAGTAGGTGATTTTACATTGTACCTTTCAGCTTTCATGAAAGCAATTGTATTAGGTACCTAGAGTGTTCAAGTTAGAGTTAACTTGAGGTTGTCGCAACAATTGAGGCTGTGTGCCACAACGTGATTAGAGTTAATCCTTAGGTTTACAAAGAGTTTTTGTAAGAGCCCGTTTGGATTAGCTGATTTGAATTAGCTGATAAGCATTAGGTGCTGAAAAGCACTTTTAAGTGCTGAAACTGATTTAATAAATAAGCAGTTACGTGTTTGGGTACAAGTGCTGAAATTGATAATAAGTTGCTGCAGTATTTGATAAAAAATTGCTGATCAGCTCTCTTTCTATTAAAATGACTTAAATAAAATTCTATTAAAATGACTTAAATTGCGTAATTTCTTCAAAATTTTATATTCCAGATCGATTCAAATACAAAATATTCTATTTGTCACTTTATTTTAAATACACCAAAAAAATTTTAATATGTCCACATTTATTACATACAGTTCAATGATTAATACACAATCACATAGTAGATATAAGTATGCAAAGAAATAGAGAATTTGCTTGTCTTAAATAGTCAATGAGAATTGCAGACTTAAAGAGGGGGGGGGGGGGGGGGTTAGGTTGAATACTTGAGACGGTGAGTATCGATGTAGGAGTTTTGTTCTAAAAAGAAATATTTTAAGGATAAAATAGTAAAAATCTTGGTCAAACTTAAAGTGCTTATAAGCTAAAAATTGATAAGCTGGGGGTGACCAGCTTATGGCTTTTGGCTTGTTTTTAACTTATAAGCACTTGGCTTATAAGCACTTTTACTTTACCAAACGCGTAGATAAGCCGAAAAGTGCTTATAAGCTAGTTTGACCAGCTTATAAGCTTAGTCAAACACCCTCTAAATGCTGTTTTGGCTTAGTAATTTTAGTGGAAGTTTGGGAAAATCCTACTGAGTAATAGGTCGTGATTTTTTCACCTTTTGAGCATTCCACATAAAAATCTGTGTTCTTTATTTTATGTATTTATTATTTCGCAAACAGCAGTAGTTGGAACACCTAGAAGAACCAGATTCTTCTATTGCGATAATTGGGTACCACACAAATCACCTCCCTTTCTTGTGTGGTGTTGACGCTTAAAACATCAGGAGGTTCCTCAAATTTGGGATACTATGAATTCTCCCTAAAGTAATTTTATTCAAGAAGCCATGAATAATATGGATATCTATATTATCCGCCGGTTAATCCATTTTTTATCCGCATTAAATATGAGTTACGACCCACTGTTTGCCACCCCTACTCGTGCCTCGTGGTAATTAAGCTGATCATTTTGAATTCTGAATCTTCTTTCTTGTTCTTTTCAACTATCAAATTGTTATCTGAATTTCGTATCAAACTTTTGGGGATGATTCTCTTTTATGTTACGGTTATTCTAGTACTTGTTGAAATATTTGCATTAGCTTAATTTAAGAAATCCATCTGCTATACAGCTTCGTTGAATTGAATGCGCTTCACGTAAATAAAGAAAATTGGCAATGGAGAATTGAACAACTATTGCTTATCTAGCTATCTATTTATATCTATATCTATATCTATATCTATCTATTTTATATCTATATCTATATCAATATCAATATCTATATCTGTCTATCTATCTATATTATTATAAAAGCACGAATAATTTATGCTAAATGTTGGATGACTAAAATATCCTCGAAACTTTAATAGACTTTTATGCCCTTATAATTTTGTGTTAAAGGTGGATGTAATTGTAATATTCCAAATATTACCTAAGAAAGGAATTCATTACAGATTAAAACTCCAATACCGACAGCAAATTCCTACTCTACAAATACCTAAAACTTTTAATACAACTACAAATCGGTAAAGTTGGAAATAATTATGAATTTGGATAAACTTACTATACTTGTCATTACGATAAACAACTTGTATAAAAACTAATATTAGATATTATTGCATTCTTTAATTGATTTATAAATTTATTCATATCTTGTGTAATTTTAAACTATTTATTTCCATTTTGTTATTTGGTTATCACAACGTTATTATGATTTGGTTTGCATTGCATATATAAAACTTCTATTTTAAGCAACTCATTATCTAACTTTAGCAATTACTTATGGTACGTGTCTGTAATATTTGACACAAGATATTCGTGCAACGCACGAATATAGAGACTAGTTATTATAAAAGAATGAATACAATGTTGGAAGAATAAAATATCCTTATAATATTAAATATAATAACTTATAATGAAAGGACATAACCGAAATACTACACGCTAGCCATATAATCCTATTAGTTTTAGGACATACCTCTAAACCCTACACATAAATAATACACGTTAGCCATATAATTTTATTACTTTTAAAAATCCTATTAGTATTAATTTTCAGACATGTCTTCTTTTCATATTACACGTTAGCCTGTCACGACCCAAAATCCACTAGTCGTGATGACACCTAACCAACCCGCTAGGTATGCCAACTAATAACTATCTAATTATAATAATTAATAAGACAATTTAGCAAAAGAAATTATCTGAATCTCATACATTTCCCAATGACTGGTAGTAAAAATTATGAACTTCTAAGAATAGAATTTACAAAGCTGGTATGAAAAAAATACATTGTTCGAAAAGTACATAAGCAGAGTTTTATGAATCTAAGGCAACCATGAACAAGAGGCAGCTACAACCGGAACGCAGGTACGTCTTCAAGTCAAGCTCTTATTGAACATAGCAACATCATCACGCAATATCTGCACGCAAGGTTCAGAAGTGTAGTATGAGTACAACTGACCCCATGTACTCAATAAGTAACAAACCTAACCTTAGGTTGAAAGTAGTGACGAGCTGGAACAAAGGTCGGATCCAACACCAATAGTCAACAATAGTTCATAACAATGTAAAGCAAGTAATAAAAGAAGTAACTCTGAGTTAATATGCTCAGCTTATTCATAGTTCCAGAAAATAGTTCCGCTTTTCAAGTTTATTAGTGAAAACCCAAAACCTTAACCGAAATCGTCGAAAATGTGAGTAAGTTTGAAAATGTAATTTTTCCCAAAAAATTTCAACAATACATAAGATGTTTCATTTTCAGATAGCATGAGGAAAATACATCTCTATGCCTGCATGTCAATATACAGGTGAAATCATAATTGTCACCCAAAATCAGGTAGCAGAAGGAAAGGCATCTCTATGCATGTATCTCAAGTGCACGTAAAATGCAGTCATCTCAGTGATGAACTCATCTACTCACACTCTCATAGTACTCAATCTCACTGTCTCATAATTTCCACTCATCACGTTTAATCACTCGACACACTCAGTCACTCAGTATTGATCAAGGCAAATCTAGCCCCAACATAATAACTGCTAGCAACTGCGTTCACTAGGGTGTACAGACTAGGAGCCCAATTGCTATAATTCGCACAGAAAGCTCACGTGCAGTGCCGACAAATCACATGCCAATATATCAATATCTGGATCCGCACGGACAACTCATGTGCTATAGCATCAATATCTGGATTCACATGGACAACTCACATGCTATAGTAACAATACCCCCATAATCAGGCCCTCGGCCTCACTCAGTCATCAATCTCTCCAGTCTCTCTCTCACGGGCTCACAATGTCATGAAATTATCTCAAAAGTAATGACATGATGTATCAATAAATAACAACAGAGACAGAAATATGATATGTAATGAATTAATATGACTGAGTATAAAATATCAATAAAATCAATAAGTCAATAGCAAGAAACGGCCACTATGGGTCCTAACAGTACTAGCATATAGCCTAAACATAATCTCTAGCATAGTTGACAACTCAATTACTTTAGTACGTAGAGATTTCATGGTTACAGATAAGATCAGGTAATTACACAGTACCACGGGAATAACGGATTCATAACTTACATGGTGCACGCCCACACGCTCGTCACCTAGCATGTACGTCACCTCAACACTAATCACATAACACGTAATTCAGGGTTTCATACCCTCAGCACTAAGTTTAGAAGTGTTACTTACCTCGAACAAGCCAATTCCAATACTGAACAAGCCAAGCGATGCTCCAAAAATACCATCTCACGCGTACCGACCTTCGAACGGTTCAAACTAGCCAAAAGCAACTCAAATGCATCAAATAATGCCAAAGGAAACAAACCCAATCGATAAAATTCAATCTTTAATCAAAGCCCAATGATCACCAAAAAGTCCAACCCGGGCCCGCACCTCGAAACCCGACAAAACTCACAAAATTTCACAACCCATTCAATTATGAGTCCAACCATAGTAGATTCACTCAAATCCAACTCCAAATCGATGTTCAAAACTCAAAAGTTCACTTTATGAATCTTAAGGCTAAACACCCAATTTCATTTTTAAAATTCACAGTCCAATTATCAAAAATGAAGATAGATTCACGAAATATAATCAAAACCGAGTAGAGAACACTTACCCTAATTCGTATGGTGAAAATTACTTCAAGAATCGCCTCAATCCGAGCTCCATAGCTCCAAAAATTTAAAAATAGCCGAAACTCTCGAAATAGAGTACTTTGTAATTTTCCCAGGCATTTCTCTTATGCAAATGCAGAAAATCCATCGCGTTCGCGATGAACAAAAATAAATCTGCCTCCTGTCACGACCCCGGTTCGCCCTCCGTGAACCATCGTGACGACACCTAGGTAAGCCTAAATTGCGGAAAAGAAATCAAAATTTGCGGAAGTAAAACAATTTAAAACAAAAACAAGAAATAACTAGTGTATAAATGTGCCGCCGGCATACACCATATTTAATTCTCAAAACCAACACAAAAATCCAAGACCCGAAAACCCATGAATCACAAGCTAAGAAATACTACATAGTTCTAACTCCAGATTGTCTAACAAAGAAAAGAAATACAGAAGGGCTAATACTCAAAAGCTAGAATAGAAAGGGACTCCTCGGTCTGCGGACGCGGCAGATATACCTTGAAGTCTCTATAGAAGCGCCTCGCCTCAAGGATGACAAGACTGAGCGAAAGTACCTGGATCTGTACATGAAAAACATGCGCAGAAGGGGCATGAGTACACCACAGCGGTACTCAGTAAGTGCCAAGCCTAACCTCGGTCGGGTAGTGACGAGGAAGGTCAGGGCCCTACTGAGGTTAAATAAAATATATGGGTTAACAGTGTGAAATAAATAGTATAAATAAGTGCAACAGTAAGAAATAACATAGAATTGGAAGAACAACAACAACTAGAACAGAGACAAACAAACCATGGAAAGAATACAGCTCAACACAGAGATAACAACCGGTGCACCTTCCAGGATACCGTCCTGTAGTCCCAATTACAACTATCCAGTAGATCTCCCGGGATACCGTCCCGTGGTCCATCATAAATGTGTTCGAAGGATCTCCTGGGATACGTCCCGTAGTCCAACTATCAATGTGCGGGGGATCTACCGGAATCCCGATCCGTAGTCCCCAAATATAAATACCCAGTACTGGGGAATCTACCGGGTGCATTCCCGTAGTTCCATATAACTGTGCAGGGGGATCTACCGGGAATCTAACCCGTAGTCCCAAAGTAAATGTGCAGGGGGATCTACCGGAAATCTAACCCGTAGTCCCAAAGTAAATGTACAAGGGGGATCTACCGGGAATCTAACCCGTAGTCCCAAAGTAAGCAGACAAGGGGGAGCTACCGGAATCCCACATCCGTAGTCCCAATGTAAATACACAGCAATAGCAAGAAAATATTCAGAGAAGGGAAACTTCATATTAAGGCAACAAATAATTCTAGCCTAGCATGCTGCATAGAGTTCAGGTAAACAGATTTGAACAATTAAAGCAATTAAATCACTCAGACATGCTTTCCTGAGCTAACGACAGGCTTAATAGTACAAGTAATAAAACAGGAGAAGAAAGATACTAATAAGTACCTAAAGAAAATCGGATTTCCAACAATTTGCACAAGTACACACTCGTCACCTCACGTACAAGGCATTTTAAATTACAAAATATTTCAAACCTAAGGGGAAGGTCCCCCACACAAGGTTAGACAAGCCACTTACCTCGAACCCGCTCAAAATCAACCGGATACCACGTCTTGCCACGAGTACTCGACTCCAAATGGCCCAAATCTATTCAACTCAGTTTTATAATGTAACTAACACTTCAAGCAACTGATTCTACAATTAAATTCTAAGCTAATACGCAAAATTATGTAAAATGATCAAAACGCCCCTAAGGCCCACGTCTCGGAATCGGGTAAAATTTACATTTTTGGAATCCTCATACTCTCACGAGTCTATTCATAACAAAAACACAAAAATCGGAGTTCAATTGACCCCTCAAAATTCTCATTTAAAGTCTCTTAAATCCCAAGCCCTAATTCTTCAATTGTTGGTCTAAATTCCATGATTTACTAGGTAGATTTCACATTAGAAACGTGTTTTAAGACCAAGAATCTTACCTCCAAGCGTTTCCCCTCGAATCCTTCTTCTATCCCCTTCAAAGAGCTCCAAAAACGATTAGAAATGGTGGAAATAAACCCCCAAGTCGCGGAACCTCTTTTAAAATAATGCCCAGCAGTTTCCGCTTCTGCGGAAAAAATATCGCATCTGCGGTCCCGCTTCTGCGGAAAATATACCGCATCTGCGGTTTCTGAAGAGATGGCCAAAATTTCGCTTCTGCGGCCGCTTGTCCGCTTCTGCGGCGCCGCACCTGCGGAAGCCAAACCGCAGGTACGGTTATGACAACACCAGCAGTTGAAGCTGCAACTTAAACTCCAAAATTTCCTCCGTCAACCATCCGAATTCACCCCGAGGCCCCCCGGGACCTCAACCAAAGGCACCAACAAGTCACAAACCACTACCCAAACTTGTACCAATCCTTAAAACACCTAAAACAACATCGAAACCTCGAATTTACCATGGATTTAACCTAAGAACTCCAAAATCCTCAAAAATACACTTTCGATCAAAAAGTCTATCAAACCTCGTCCGAACGACCTGAAATTTTGCGCACACGTCACACTCAACACTACGGAGCTACTCCAACTTCCGGACTTCCATTCCGACCCTCGGATCAAAATCTCACTATCGAACAGGAAACTTCAAAATTTGACCTTTCAGCATTTCAAGCTTAATTTGGCCACGGACCTCCAAAACACAATCCGACCACCCCCCTAAACCCGAAATCACCCAACGGAGCGAAAGGAACCATCGGATTTCCATTCCGAGGCCATCTTCACACTGTTCCGACTACAGTTAATTTTCCAACACTTAAGCTCTCATTTAGGGATTAAGTGTCCCATAACTCTCCGAAACTCAAAACCAACGTCCCGGCAAATCAAAATAGCAGAAATAAACTCGGGGAAATCAGTTAATAGGGGATCGAGGCATTAATTCTTAAGACGACCGACCGGGTCGTCACACCTCCAAATACTCTAGGCGTTTGCGGCATAGCCCTCGCGAACGCGATTCACAAAAGATCCACCTTACACGATTGCATATGCTACTTCGCGAACGTGAAGGCATACTCCCTAGTCCTAGCTTCTCATCTCTACCCTACGCGAATGCAGTCATAAGGGTGCAAACTGTGATGCCCAGAACTCACAAAGGTTCGCAAACGCGATGCCACTGGCGCAAACGCGATGAAGAGAAAAGGACAACTCCTTTGATATACAACGCGATCGCGTGCCAATCTTTGCGATCACGAAGAAGGTTTGAAACACCAGCAAATAGGAGCTACCAGCAGTGAAAACATGGAGAAAAATGATCTACAATCAATCTGAAACACGCCCGAGCCCCTCGATACCCCATCCAAGTATACCAACAAGTCTCATAACATAACACGGACCTACTCGAGGCCTCAAGACACAAATAACAACATCGAAACGATGAATCACACCTAAATCCAAACTTGATGAACTTTGAATTTTTCAACTTCAATAACTCGTACCGAAACATAGCAATCAACCCAGAATGAACCCAAATTTTGCACACAAGTCCCAAATGACAAAACAAAGCTATTCCCATACCCGAAATCACAATCCGAATCTGATATCAAAAGGTCACTCCCGGTCAAAATTTCTAAAAATCTAACTTCCGCCATTTAAAGCCAAATTCAACTACGGACCTCCAAATCACAATTCGGACGCGCTCCTAAGTCCAAAGTCACCCAATGAAGCTAACGGAACCATCAAAATTCCAATCCGAGGTCAAATACTAAAAGTCAAACATGGTCAACTCTTCCAATTTAAAGCTTTTCTTCCAAATCAATTCCGTATAACCTGAAAACCAAAACCAATGATTCACATAAGTCATAATACATCATACGGAGCTACTCATACCCTCAAACCAACGAGCGGAGTGTAAATGCTCAAAACGACTGGTCGAGTCGTTACATCCTCCCCCACATAAACTTACGTTCATCCTCGCAGAGTTGTTCTTAAGCCGCCAAACCGCCGTGTTACCTTACCACACACATATCCGTGGGTGATCCCCACATAACCTTATCCCATATAGGTCTGATAACACAACATAACTGAAATTTCTTAATTCAACCTAGCCCATAAAACATACTCCCTCCGTTTCAATTTATGTGAACCTATTTCCTTTTTAGTCCGTGCCAAAAAGAATGACCTCTTTCCCTATTTGGAAACAATTTACCTTTATACAATGATTTATAGCCACACAAAATATATGTGCTTTATTTTACACCACAAGTTCAAAAGTCTTCTCACTTTTCTTAAACTCCGTGCCCAATCAAATGAGTTCACATAAATTGAAATGGAGGGAGTAAAAAAAAATTTCCAACATCCGTAATTTCCTAGAGGATCCGAACCCTGCAATTTACACACTGTATAAGTCTAAACAAGATGTATCAAGCCGTAACCATAATCCAAGATGCAATCACATGAAATAATGCATAACTCAAATACTCATAGCAATAATTTCTAATCACAGTAGCTGCTCAAAACAACCCAATACCTGTAATAAACCTCATATCAAACAAAGCCTCATTCTAAAAACTTTGTACATTGCCGATGATGAAAGAAACATGTGGAACTCATAATCATTCGTCAAATCAACAAGTCATGGAGCTCCCTCTCCTTCGACAAGAACTATAGCAAATTTAAGCCAACTTCCGATATTATCCTTCCAAACATGTTGTAATCAAATCCGATAGTATCCATTCTAGGTCCAATGGCCTCATCTCATCTGGCATGATCACTCTAGTGACATGCAACATCAATACAATCTAAAGCCACAATCAGTGCAATCCGTGCACCAACAAGCGACATTCCAATATACTCAATCATGGAAAATGACTCAAACGAGAGAACTGTCCCGCAAGATTAACAAGTACCACCACAACGAAATGCTGAAAATCCATCACACACCGTAGAACCATCACACGACTCTAACACAAAGGTTCATACCTCAACATCACTCAGCTGCAATGCGTGACCCCATCCAAACGCTGGTCCATATTATATACCTCGAGCCACCCTGTTCGAAATCAATAATCACGCGAAATTCGACATCAAGTACCCAAAGTGCATTACCATAACCACGGAGAAGCAATTGACACAATTCCACACAAAACCCGAAAGAACATAACCAATATGCAATCAATCATGCGGTACCCAAATACTCATCTCGCTCAAATTCCGCTATAAGGCCCCAATAGAACCGCATCATGTGTGCATATAACCAACGAATCACAACTCCTCGTAGCGTAGAAGAGTAACTCACAGATCATTTCAGAACACGAATAAGCTCAACAACAAACGGATGGCACATTCCTCTACAATAACAGTATGGAGCCAACCAAGCCGACTCAGCGTAGAATACACATCTTAATTGGGCCTACCAATGGACCCCCACATCAACTCTGGTCACCAAAAAATAGATAAATATCCCTACAAAAGTCTACAATGACTGAATCATAACACATACTATCATCTGGCTAGCTTCGGCCACAACTTCACAGTCCACAACCATGAAACAATCTGCTCTTGAGATCTCCCACTCTCCAAATCCATAGAACACGAATTACCATATCTGATCCCAACTCCACCGCTCGAATTTATAACACATCTCTCATAGACGATCATCCCATGAGGAATACTTCTATAATTATTCCGTTCCACATACCGATATCTAAAAATTGGCATTTGATCAACCATGAGAGTGCCACAATACCAATGAAGTATCCATAAATCAAAACACAGTGCCTCCTGAAATGTACACTCTCCTCAAGCAATACCAAATAGTTGTAACATTCATTTAAACATTGGAAACCATCCATGCTGACTAAGAATTCATGACTTCCCTTCACAACTAAACTGTGGCTTTCCATTCAAATCTTCATCCCACAGAACACACCACATCTACCATGTCATCCTATGAAAAGTACGAGAACCTCATAATCCACCCCGAGTCGCAAGAAACTACATACTCAATAAACTAGGAATCCTTCTATTTAATCTCATCCAGGAGAAAATCACAATACGCCACATGTTCCACTCACTAGTAGGAAATATACACTTCGAACCTTGGTAGAAACCGTTGAGAACTCTTTGGAATCCATTTGCATATAACCAAGTGATAAGAACCGAATCCCTCTAACTTAACCAAGCCACGCAGGTCACCAAGACTCAATAGAATTACCACGAAACACCTGTAGAGGCTTCCCACATCATAAGTACCCAAAGAACTAATCATATCCATTACCATGCTGATCCAACCTATTGCCAAGTTGTCCAAATTCTCCGAGTTCCTTCCGAGTAACCCTTAAGCTGACACTTCCCCTTGCCAGAACACCACGATCCTTACCCAGAACTCACCACAAGAGGTCCTAACATAAAACCACATGCCCTAAAGCCCATAAGCCATTGTATTCTCTCTTAAGCACCCCAAAAGTATCACAACCGATATACCCACTCTGAAAAGACTTTATGTGAACCTAAAACAACTTTCCTTCACCTCCTTAATACTGAAATGTATAATGCACAATGATATAGAAATACCGCGAGTCTCGACACCATCCAATAAAAATCTCAGTTTCTAGACATAAACAAATCCTGAAAATTCCCAATTGCTAAATATAAACATGAATCCATTAGAACCATTCTTGAGAGTCTTCCACTCTACTCAAATCTCAATTAAACCGACCAAACGGACCAAACGACCTATTTCCCATTAGCACAACAACACCCAAGGAAGTAATCCACACTCCTAAGCAACCGAGCAAATTCCTACTCCATGCACACTACATCCTTCACAAATAACCACTCAATTATTTCATGATCTCCATATACCCATAGAGTGTAATAGAACCTGTTGATACCCAATTTTTCCCTCATATTTTAAATATATATATATATATATATATACTTTCAAAATAGTGCACATGCATCATCATTTGATTTACAAACATGCACAAGTATTTTTCATAATTTTCCATAATTTTTAAAAGCATTAAATCAATTTACTTCTACATTTTTATTATATAAATATCCAATAATTATCCTTCATATTATTTTTATGATGATTTAATTATCTAGATTTATCATTTGTACCAACATAATATTTAAATATTTTTCAGTGCATTTTTATAATTACATTTTTTATTTTTAAGGCTAAATTACATATTTTGCAGTACCCATGTGTACTTATGATTATATTATTTATGCAAAAAATAACGTTTTATATTTTTATTGTTTCACATAATTATTTTAAATTATTTTTATGCACAAATGATATTTTTGTTATTTATTTATTATTTTATAAATTATTTATTTATTAAAATTGGGTATTTAAAATCTGGCCCTAATTCTACAATTAATTTTCGGACCTAAGCTACCCAAACATAACCCAATTACCCTTGGCCCAAAACCTATTAGCCTAATCCCCATACCTATTTTAATACCCGACCCGGGACCCCTTAAATCAGTACCGTTGATCTCTAAGATCAATGGTCCACGTTACATCTGCTTCTTTAAACCCAATCAAACACCTAACCCTAATCATTTTACACCCCCGCTGTAACGACCCGACCGGTCGCTTTGAGCTCTAGCGTGTCGTTCAGTAGTCTGAGGCCATGAGCAGCTTCATTTCAGGTATTATGACTTGTACGCGTGGTCGGAATTGAATTTCGGGAAGTTCAGAGTTGATTTGGAAAGAGAACTATCATTTTAGAAGCTTAAAGTTGAAAGAATTAACTAAGATTGGATTTTTGAGTAAACGACCTCGGAATCGGGATTTGAAGGTTCCAACAGGTTCGTATGATGATTTCGAACTTGGGCGTATGTCCGGATCAGGTTTTGGAAGACCCGAGAATGTTTTGGCGCCTATTGTGGAAGTTAGCATTTTAGAAGAAATTCATAAGTTTGGCTTGAAGTGCATTTCAGTGTTATCGATGTCCGTTTGGGATTCCGAGTCTGTGAATAGCTCCGTAGGGTGATTCTGGAGTTAGGAGCGCGATCAGGAGTGAATTCGGAGGTCCGTAGGTCATTTTGGAGTCATTTGGCTAAAGATAGAAATTTGAAGGTTTTTGAGAAGTTTGACCGGAAGTGGACTTTTTGATATCGGGGTCGGAATCCAATTCCGGAAGTTGGAGTGGGTCCGTAATGTCAAATGTGACTTGTCTGTAAAATTTGAAGTCAATCGGACGTGATTTGATAGGTTTAAACATTGAAAGTAGAAGTTTGAAATTTCAAAGTTCATTAAGCTTAGATTGGAGTGCGATTCATGGTTCTAGCGTTGTGTGAGGTGATTTGAGGCTTTGAGCAAGTCCGGGTTATGTTTTTAGACTTGTTCGAGTGTTTGGTTAGGAGCCCCGAGGGCTCGTGTGAAATTCGGGCATGGGTTCGGATTAAATCAACATGCTAGTTTTTCTGGTATTTTTGCTGCTGCTGCAGATCTCGCAATTGCGAGATGGTCAACGCATTTGCGAACTTGCAATTGCAAGGTTGGCATCGCATTTGCGAATTAGGCCGGCTGGGGCAGTGGTCGCATTTGCGACTTTTTGCTTAGCATTTGCGAACCCAGCAGGGTCCGCATTTGCGACCCCTCCATTGCATTTGAGATCAAGGCAGAAAAGGGCCTAGTTCGCATTTGCGAACGTATTGTCGCAATTGCGACTTCGCATTTGCGAGCCTGGTGTCGCAAATGCGACATCAGAGGCCTGGGCATAGCTTTTATAAATGGGACTTAGGGCATTTATTTTATTTTAACTCTATACTTGGGCGATTTTGGAGCTTTCAAAGAGGGGAATTCAACATAGCATTGTGAGATAAGTAAATTCTACTTAATGTGAGTTTAATACTTGGGTTTTGGGTAGATTAACACACTAAAATTAGTGAAGATCAAGGGGGTTAGAGCAAGACCTAGGATTTTAATAGAACTTAGTTTTAACCACGAAAATTGTTATGAAATGAACTAGAAATCATATATTATCGATCCTTAGGTTGTAGAGAACAACTTCCTTCGAAAAATCTCGGCATCCGGGCACGTGGGCCCGGGGTCGGAATTTAGGAAACTTGTGAAAAAGATTGGGAAATTGCTTAAACAGTTAGAATTCAATCTTGTAAGCCTATATTGACTAGTTCTTGCTTCCTTTAACTAGCTTGTGATCGTTCGGCTCCGAATTGAGGGCTTGGGCTGATTTTTGATATTGGAAGTGCGCTTTGGAGCAAGGTGAGTCTCCTTTCTAACCTTGTAAGAGGGAATTGTCCCCATAGGTGAGTTAATTGTTATGTGCTCCTATTTGTGGGGGGCTACGTACGCACGAGGTGACGAGAGTCCGTGCGTAGCTACTATTATGCTATTGTCCGGGTAGTCTAGGACCCAAAAGCATGCTATACTTGGATTAATTGTAAACTTATTGACAGCTCGAATTGCCTAAGCCACATCGAATTCAGAAATAAATTTCAAAAAGGATTAAACTTCTTTTCTTAAAGTGTAAAAGAGAAAGTGGCTTTTATGTGAATAAATATTCCCCGATAAATTCTTAATTGGCTATCTAAGCATGTATTTCTATGTGTACCTGCGTCGCATGTATGGTTCGCGAGCAGGGTGATTGTTTATTTTATGTTGACCGCGTCGCATGGATAGTTCGCGAGCGGGGTAATAGATGCATCTATGGTTCGCGCCGTTCGATCCTCGGCAGTGCACAATTTATTTTCTATTGGAGCGGGCTGTACGCCTCGGCATGATTTGCGCTTGCTTGTGTTGCTGCCTTGAACTTATTAAAGTTGATATTGCCTCTTCATGGCTTGAGAACATTTGGATAGATAATAAAAAGGAATTTTTGAAATTTCCTATAAAAAAAAATAATTGTTCACTTGTTTCCTTCTATTGGATAAAAATCATGTTTATAGAAATCCGCGATTTAATGTTTTAATTACATCACATTATTGGACCCTTAGTAAGTGTTGAAGTCGACCATCTCGTCTCTACTTCTTCGAGATTAGGCGGGATACTTACTGAGTACACGTTGTTTGTGTACTCATACTACACTTCTGTGCATTTTTGTTGCACAGGTATATGTAACTCTAGTGGCCTACTGGGCGTAGCAGCACGGATGATTTGGGGACTAGGTGAGTTGCATTATTCAAGGCGGCCTGCAGCTAGTATAGTCCCATCCAGTATATTGTATTTACTTTCTGTCCACTGTATTCCGGACGGATGTTGTATTATATTATTTCTTAGAAATTGCTCATGCACTTCTGACACCAGGTTCTGGGATGGATTTTGAAATACTTTGTATTAATTGCTCATTATTTAATTTGAATTGAAGCAGTTATCCTTTTTACCTGTAGAATTGGGAGGAAAATCTTGGTTTTCAAAATTGTTAAAATTGGAATCTAATAAAGTATTTTAGTTGGCTTGCCTGACAGCAGTGTCTGGCGCCATCACGACCCTTAATGGATTTTGGGTCGTGACACCCGCTGCCCCAGAACACTCTCGTCTCTCATCTCTAATGAACCCTAGCCGCCGTTCCTATCAAACCCTCCCAAATCCAACCCTAAAACGAAATCCACCATGGATTTCCTTACCTTATTTTACCTCCCCTCACTACTGGTTTGTCTATGGCATTACCTAGTTTGCTTGCCTAAACATGTCAAACAAATATCTTAGGAATCGAACCAAATTTGGTTCAGCTTTTTGACCCTTTCCATCTGTGTTTGTTCTCATTCTTTTATGGTATGAATCGTTATGAATCTGTGTATCTTTGAGATTTTCTACTTACCCTAATTTAGAGTATCAGATCCTTTTAAAATCAGACCAAATCTGACTCGATTTTTTGATTTTGAATAGATTTTTGTCTATATTCATCTCATTCTACGCAGCATGTGATTTTTATTTTTTATTTCCGTCAATTTGTGTACTATGCCCAAATTTAGGGTTTTGGAATATCATCTCCTCCTTTAGTGATTTCCATTCTTTTCCTTTCCTGTGTTTGACTACTCTTTTCTTTAGGTTTTCCTTTTTTTTTCTGCTTTATTCTTCGCCTTAAAAATGATTTTGGTACTATTTGGTGTTTTCTCTGTTGATTTACCGAACACCTTTGATTTGTGCCCTAAAATCGATCCTAATTGATTCCTGAATATTTTTTCCCTTACTTGTGTTTGAACGACTTGTTTGCCATGTTTACTTGCTCAATTTCTACATTATATAGACCCCTCCCCATTTCTCCTTTAGGACAGACTAAAAAAATCATTATAACCTCACTAGATCTAAACTTTACTCTATTATTTCTCATTCTATAGAATGGTCTTGGCCGGCTGAAAGCCAAGGCCATAATGTTTCTGGATTTTCTTCTCATTGCCGATTCAGAACACTGTGGTTTTTTGTTCTTTTCTTTCATTTCTCGTTTAACTGGTGAGTTACTTAACTCTCGCAATTTCATCCTTATGTGTTCTCATCTCTGAATCTCTGGCTTAATATGTTCCCGATTTACTTTTAAGCATCACTCTGCTAACTCTTGCATCTACTCACTCTTAAAGCTACAAGGTCTAAGATTATCTGTGCCTAATTGGGTAATCTGAGCTTCTTTAAGGCCTATTCAGTTAGTGTATTGACTCTTGAATGCTTATGAAAATGTTTATTCATCCCCCCTTTGAATCCCTGCAGTAGTCTGTGTTGCGACTTTCAGTGTTGGTCATCATGGCCCTCAGCATGCTTATTTGATCCCATATCCCTTTAGTATCTGTTTGTGATCTCAGCATGCTTTGAATTGTTACTTTAATGTGTTAGGTTAAACTTTTGGCACAAGCTGAATCATATTCTATTAATTAGACCTCTATAACGATGCTTGAATGCTTATCTACTATTTGTGTGCCTTTCATGCTATCTAGAATCTTTGTAACATGTTTTGGCATATGTGTTTGTGATCTTGCCCCATTGCTAACATGGTGCCCTCCCCTTTTTCTGATTATGTGGTTTAGCACAATGTTGCCTGCAGACTTAGCATAATTCCCAATCATGTTTCAACCTATCTAGTGATAATAACCCCAATCAATCCTGCAAACATGTTCTTATCAGCATGTGACTGTTTCTGTGCTAAGTATTGAATCTGTTTCCTAAAGTTTACATTAAGCTGGCTTTTAAATTCTGCGATTTGGTCAGCTTGCCTAATATGTTCAATTTGGTCGTGTTTGCTTAAACCCTTCAATTGCTGTCCCTCAACTTTAGTCTTTTCTCTTTCACCTCTTGCTTAAGTTCTCTTCTTAGACGGCTGAAAGCCAAGGCTATTCTGGTTCTATCCTTTGACCTCTCTCTAGTGTGAGAACTGCTCGGGGTCCATGTGAGGCCCTTGGGAACTCTAACACACTAGAACGTGGTCTCTAGTCCCTCCTCTGAATGATCTCTGTGAACTTCCCTAGTGTGAGCACTGCCCTGGGTTCTTGAAGCCCTTTAGAACTCTGACACACTAGGGACTTGGGTTTTGTCTGCTCAGCTTTGATATATGGGTGAATCACTTAACAACTGGTTATTTTGTATCTATGAACATGAATTTTGGAGCTGTTGTGGGTTGAAGGCCTGGCCTGTCCAGGTGTATTTGGGCCTGTTGTAGGCTCCCTATAGTTAAATTTATTCTGTAATTTACTACATTCAATTCTGGGTTTGTACTAATTATTGTAATAACAGTTTGGGGTGTTAGTGAAATTAGGAAAGGGATTTTGTATACTTGCAACAAATTGGATAGAAATCCTGCTTATATGTTCAATAATGTGCTATTGCATGCTCAGTTATCGTGTGTTAGAAATCCTGCCTATAGGATCAATAATGTGCTATTGCATGCTCAGTTATCGTGTGTTAGAAATCCTGCCTATTTGCATGCTCAGTTATCGTGTATTAGAAATCCTTCCTATTGGTTCGATACTTGGTTTAATTGTGTTATGCTTGTTAGAAACCATGCCTATAGGGAATTGTATATTCAATGTGCGCGCAGTATTCTGTTTATATGCTACATTATTCACAAATTATAGAAACCATGCCTATAGGATCTAAAACTAGAAAATTGTAGATATTATGCTTATAGGATCTAAAACTGGAAAATTGTAGAAAGGATGCCCATATGTTTGAATCAACCTAATTATCACTTCTGCCCGTTTTTTTGTGAGTTTCCAAACACTATGCTGTTACTCTCACTAGAAAACCTGCCTATAAGATNAACGATTAGAAATGGTGGAAATAAACCCCCAAGTCGCGGAACCTCTTTTAAAATAATGCCCAGCAGTTTCCGCTTCTGCGGAAAAAATATCGCATCAGCGGTCCCGCTTGTGCTGAAAATATACCGCATCTGCAGAAAAAATATCGCATCTGCGGTCCCGCTTCTGCGGAAAATATACCGCATCTGCGGTTTCTGAAGAGATGGCCAAAATTTCGCTTCTGCGGCCGCTTAGCCGCTTCTGCGGCGCTGCACCTGCGGAAACCAAACTGCTGGTGCGGTTATGACAGCACCAGTAGCTGAAGCTGCAACTTAAACTCCAAAATTTCCTCCGTCAACCATCCGAATTCACACCGAGGCCCCCCGGGACCTCAACCAGAGGCACCAACAAGTCACAAACCACTACCCAAAGTTGTACCAATCCATAAAACACCTAAAACAACATCTAAACCTCGAATTAACCATGGATTTAAGCCTAAGAACTCCAAAATCCTCAAAAATACGCTTTCGATCAAAAAGTCTATCAAACCTCGTTCGAACGACCTGAAATTTTGCACACACGTCACACTTAACACTATGGAGCTACTCCAACTTCCGGACTTCCATTCCGACCCTCGGATCAAAATCTCACTATCGAACCGGAAACTTCAAAATTCGACCTTTCGGCATTTCAAGCCTAATTTGGCTACGGACCTCCAAAACACAATCCGACCACGCCCCTAAACCCGAAATCACCCAACGGAGCTAATAGAACCATCGGATTTCCATTCCGAGGCTGTCTTCACACTGTTCCGACTACAGTTAATTTTTCAACACTTAAGCTCTCATTTAGGGATTAAGTGTCCCATAATTCTCTGAAACTCAAAACCGACGTCCCGGCAAATCAAAATAGCAGAAATAAACTCGGTGAAAGCAGTTAATAGGGGATCGGGGCGTTAATTCTTAAGACGACCGGCCGGGTCGTCACATCCTCCTACACTTAAACATTCGTTCGTCCTCGAACGAGCATAGAGACATACCTGAAGTAGTGAAAAGATGAGGGTAACGGCTGCGCATATCCTGCTTGGTCTCCCAGGTCGCCTCCTCGACCGGCTGACCCCGCCACTGAACCTTCACTGATGCAATGTTCTTTAACCTCCGCTTCTAACCTGCCTGCCCAATACTCTAGCCTCGCCCGGCTCGAACCAACCCATCGGAGACCTACACCGCCTACCATATAAATCCTCATACGGTGACATCTGAATGCTGGACTGATAACTGTTGTTGTAAGCAAACTTCCCAATGGCAAGAACTAATCCCAAGACCCTCCAAACTAGATCACACACGCACGGAGCATATCCTCAAGAATCTGAATAGTGCGTTCAGACTGCCCGTCCGTCTGAGGGTGAAATAATGTACTCAACTCTACCCGAGCACCCAAATCATGCTGAACGGCCCTCCAGAACCGTGATGTGAACTGAGTACCTCTATCCAAAATGGAAACTGGAATACCATGCAGACGAACAATCTCCCGGATATAAATCTCCGCCAACCGCTCCAAAGAATAAGTAGTACACACAGGAATGAAATGAGCGGACTTGGTCAAACGATCCACAATCACCCAAACAGCGTCAAACATTCTCAAAGTCCTCGGGAGCCCAACTACAAAGTCCATGGTGATTTGCTCCCACTTCCACTCCGGAATCTCTATCCGCTGAAGCAATCCACCCGGTCTCTAGTGCTCATACTTCACCTGTTGACAGTTGAGGCACCAAGCTACAAACCGAACTATATCTTTCTTCATCCACCTCTACCAATAGTGCTGTCTCAAATCCTGGTACATCTTCGTGGCACCCGGGTGAATGGAATACCGCAAACTGTGGGCCTCCTCTAGAATCAGCTCCCGAAGCCCATCAATATTGGGTACACAAACCTGACCCTGCATCCTCAATACTCCGTCCTCGCCAATGGTCACATCTCTGGCATCACCATGCTGAACCCTGTCCTTGAGGACAAGCAAATGAGGGTCATCATACTGCCGCTCCCTAATACGATCAAATAAGGAAGATCGAGAAACCACGCAAGCTAGAACCCGACTAGGCTCCGAAAGATCCAATCTCACAAACTGGCTGGCTAAGGCCTGAACATCCATCGCCATAGGCCTCTCCGATACTGGTAAATATGCCAAACTCCCCAAACTCTCCGCTCGGCGACTCAAGGCGTCGGCTACTATATTGGCCTTGCTCGGGTGATACAAAATAGTGATATCATAGTCCTTCAGCAACCCTAACCGCCTTCTCTAGTGCAAATTTAGATCCTTTTGCTTGAACAAGTGCTGCAAGCTCTGATGCTCAGTATAAATCTCATAGGTAACCCCGTATAAATAATGGCGCCAAATCATCAGGGCGTGAACAATGGCAGCTAACTCAAGGTCGTGAACAGGGTAATTCTTCTCATGTATCTTCAACTGTCTGGACGCGTAGGCAATCACCCTACCGTCCTGCATCAACACCGCTCCGAGGCCAATCCTCGAGGCATCACAATAGACCGTATAGGACCACGAACCTGTAGGCAATATCAAAACTGGGCTGTAGTCAAAGCTGTCTTGAGCTTCTGAAAGCTCGCCTCACACTCCTCTGTCCACTGAAATGGAGTGACCTTCTTGGCCAATCTGGTCATAGGGGCTACAATCGATGAAAACCCCTCCACAAAACAACGGTAGTAGTCCGCCAAGCCAAGGAAATTGCGGATCTCTGTAGCTGAGGATGGTGCACGGCCTCTATCTTCTTCGGATCCACCTGAATACCCTCACTCGATACTACGTGGCCTAAGAATGCCACTAAATCCAACCAAAACTCATATTTCGAGAACTTAGCATATAACTTAGTCCCTTTCAGAGTCTGAAGCTGCTCATGATCTTCTCGACTCCGAGAATATACCAAAATATCATCAATAAAGACAATGACGAACGAGTCAAGATACGGTCGGAACACACTATGCATCAAATGCATAAAGGCTGCTGGGGCATTGGTCAGCCCAAATGACATAACAAGAACTCGTAATGACCATATCGAATCCTGGAAGCAGTCTTCGGGATATCTGGCTCCCGAATCTTCAACTGATGGTAACCTGAGCGTAAATCAATCTTAGAAACACCCGTGCGCCCTGAAGCTGGTCAAACAGATCATCAATACGAGGTAAAGGATAACGGTTCTTCACTGTAACCTTGATCAACTGGCGATAATCAATACACATACGCATAGAACCATTTTTTTTCTTCACAAACAAGACAGGAGCACCCCAAGGTGATACAATGGGCCGAATAAAACCCTTATTAAGCAATTCCTGTAACTGACCCTTCAACTCCTTCAACTTAGGAGGAGCCATACGATACAGAGTAATGGAAATGGGCTGAGTGCCCGGCAATAAATCAATGCCAAAATCAATATCTCTATCAGGCGGCATGCCTGGAAGATCAGCTGGAAACACATCAGAAAAGTCCCGTACTACTGGAGCTGAATCAACTGAAGGGTATCAATACTGACATCTCTTACATAGGCTAGATACGCATCACACCCCTTCTCAACCATACGCTGAGCTTTACGAAAAGAAATAACTCTATAGGGAGTGTGATCTAAATCACCCCTCCACTCAACACGCGGTACACCTGGCATAGCTAGCATCACGGTCTTGGCGTGACAATCAAGAATAGCATAATGGGGCGACAACCAGGTCATGCCCAAGATAACATCAAAGTCTACCGTGCTGAGCAACAATAAGTCGGCTCTGGTCTCAAAACCACTAAGAGCAACCAAACACGACCGATAAACGCGGTCCACAACAAGAGAATCTCCCACAAGAGTATAAACATAAACAGGGAAACTCAAAGAATGCCGAGGTACACCCAAATGCGGAGCAAAATAAGAAGACACATAAGAATAAGTGGAGCCTGGGTCGAATAGATTTGATGCATCTCGGTGACAAACCAGTATAATACCTGTGATGACAGAATCAGAGGCAACAACCTCGGTACGAGCAGGAAGGGCATAGTATCTGGCCTGGCCTTCCCCTCTAGCTGGATGAGCAGGTGGGGTAGCAACCGGTGCTGTGATCATAGCCTGGGAACTCTGCGGAGCGCGCTGTGGCTGAGAAGTCTGTGGAGGTGCACTCCTCCCAAGTCTAGGGCAATACCTTACCGCATGGCGTAAAGCAACATCGCGACTGACGTGGCAGTGGGAAATGTACGGTACGGGTACTCCAAGACCCTTGAACACCTGAAACACCGTGTAAAATTTGAGATGCAAACTAAGCTGGCTGACCCACAAAACCTCTACCATGCCGTACTCTTCCTCCAAAATAAGAACCAGTGGGTTTCCCCAGTCTACGAGGTCTACTCACTCCCCTATACTCTCCCTCCTGACCTCATCTGTCCTCTCTCTCCTGGACCCGCTTGTCCTCTACTCGCCGAGAGGTCCTCACCACCCGTTGAACTGTGACCACAGGCTGTGTCGCTATGACACCTGGAACCTGACCAATGGGAACTTGCTGCTCTGGAGTGGGGGCGGCGGGAGTCTGGGTCCCTCCCCTGATCTGCAAAGTAGTTGGTACAACCTGAATCAACGCCGCCTGAACTAATGTACCAAACATGCTCAGGAACTGTGCTAATGTCTACTGAAGTGCTGGAGTAGTAGTAGCAATAGGCGTATCCGATGCCTGGGCTCTGGCTGGAACTGCCAGTGACTCTTCGGTGGCAGCTCGCGCGGGTGCTCTGGCTGCACCACGTGCGCGTCCTCGGCCTCTACCCCGGCCCCGACCTCTGACAGCTCTCGTAGGGGGCGCGAGTGTCTGATCATCTCTGGTACCACATGTCCTCACCATCTGTGAGAGAATGGAAGACAGAGGTTTAGGATTGTGATGTCAAAAATCTCGCACGACAGGGAAATCAATGAAATCGAATTTTCCTAACGGTTACATAGCCTCTCGTAGATAAACACAGACGTCTCCGTACTGATCAGCGAGACTTTAATAAACCGGCTTCTGATCCATGACTCCTATGAACCTAGAGCTCTGATACTAACTTGTCACGACCCCGGTTCGCCCTCCGTGAACCATCGCGACGGCACCTAGTCTCTACTACTAGGTAAGCCTAAATTGCAGAAAAGAAATCTAAATTTGTGGAAGTAAAACAATTTAAAACAGAAATAAGAAATAACAAGTGTATAAATGTGCCGCTCGGCATACACCATATTTAATTCTGAAAACCAACACATAAATCCAAGACCTGGAAACCCATGAATCACAAGCTAAGAAGTACAACATAGCTCTAACTCCAGATTGTCTAACAAAGAAAAAAAATACATCAGGGCTAATACTTAAAAGCGAGAATAGAAAGGGACTCCTCGGTCTGTGGACGCGGAAGATATACCTTGAAGTCTCTACAGAAGCGCCTCGCCTCAAGGATGATAAAACTGAGAAAAAGTACCTTGATCTGCACATGAAAAACATACGCAGAAGGGGCATGCGTACACCACAGCGGTACTTAGTAAGTGCCAAGCCTAGCCTCGGTCGGGTAGTGACGAGGAAGGTCAGGTCCCTACTGAGGTCAAATAAAATATAAGGGTTAATAGTGTGAATAAACAATATAAATAAGTACAACAGTAAGAAATAACATAGAATTGGAAGAACAACAACAACTAGAACAGAGACAAACAAACCATGGAAAGAATACAGCTCAACACAGAGATAACAACCGGGGCACCTTCCAGGATACCGTCCTGTAGTCCCAATTACAATATCCGGTAGATCTCTCGGGATACCGTTCCGTAGTCCATCATAAATGTGTCCGAAGGATCTCCGGGATACCGTCACAAAGTCCAACTATCAATGCGTGGGGGATCTACCGTATCTCGATCCGTAGTCCCCAAATATAAATACCCAGTACTGGGGGAATCTACCGGGTGCATTCCCGTAGTTCCATATAACTGTGCAGGGGGATCTACCGGGAATCTAATCCGTAGTCCCAAAGTAAAAAGACAAGGGGGAGCTACCGGAATCCCATATCCGTAGTCCCAATGTAAATACACAGCAGTAGCACGATAATATTCAGAGAAGGGAAACTTCATATTAAGGCAACAAATAATTCTAGCCTAGCATGCTGCACAGAGTTCAGGCAAACAGATTTGAATAATTAAAGCAATTAAATCACTCAGACATGATTTCCTGAGCTAACGACAGGCTTAATAGTACAAGTAATAAAAACAGGAGAAGAAACATACTAATAAGTACTTAAAGAAAACCGGATTTCCAACAATTTGCACAAGTACGCACTCGTCACCTCACGTACAAGGAATTTTAAATTACCAAATATATTAAACCTAAGGGGAAGGTCCCCCACACAAGGTTAGACAAGCCACTTACCTCGAACCCGCTCAAAATCAACCTGACACCATGTCTTGCCACGAGTACTCGACTCCAAATGGCCCAAATCTATTCAATTCAGTTTCATAATGTAAATAACACTTCAAGCAACTGATTCTACAATTAAATTCTAAGCTAATACGTGAAATTATGTAAAATGACCAAAATGCCCCTAAGGCCCACGTCTCGAAATCAGATAAAATTTATATTTTTGGAATCCTTATACTCTCGCGAGTCTATGCATAACAAGAACACAAAAATCGGAGTTCAATTGACCCCTCAAATTGTCATTTAAAGTCTCTTAAATTCCAAGCCCTAATTCTTCAATTGTTGGTCTAAATTCCATGATTTACTAGGTAGATTTCACATTAGAAACGAGTTTTAAGACCAAGAATCTTACCTCCAAGCGTTTCCCCTCGAATCCTTCTTCTATCCCCTTCAAAGAGCTCCAAAAACGATTAGAAATGGTGGAAATAAACCCCCAAGTCGCGGAACCTCTTTTAAAATAATGCCCAGCAGTTTCCGCTTCTGGGGAAAAAATATCGCATCTGCGGTCCCGCTTCTGCGGAAAATATACCACATCTGCGGTTTCTGAAGAGATGGCCAAAATTTCGCTTCTGCGGCCGCTTGTCCGCTTCTGCGGCGCCGCACCTGCGGAAGCCAAACCGCAGGTACGGTTATGACAACACCAGCAGTTGAAGCTGCAACTTAAACTCCAAAATTTCCTCCGTCAACCATCCGAATTCACCCCGAGGCCCCCCGGGACCTCAACCAAACGGCACCAACAAGTCACAAACCACTACCCAAACTTGTACCAATCCTTAAAACACCTAAACCAACATCGAAACCTCGAATTTACCATGGATTTAAACCTAAGAACTCCAAAATCCTCAAAAATACACTTTCGATCAAAAAGTCTATCAAACCTCGTCCGAACGACCTGAAATTTTGCGCACACGTCACACTCAACA